>NC_142104.1:39988299-40178299 GCF_056152115.1 Neolamprologus brichardi | reverse complement strand
CTCAGTCAGCCAGGAGGGATTCAGGTCTGAGACTTCACTCTGCTGGAACGACGCTCGAACGTTTCTTTTCTTACAGGATCAACGTGTTTGCTGCAGAGTGCTTACTGCTTTTGTCCTGCAGAGCTGATGTGAAGAGCTCAGGTGCAGCCACGATTCAGGCACAAAGATGAGATAATTGAAGGTTTCTGTACAGGTTCAATTTAATTACTGCCGATTTGTTCTATCTCTGCTCAATGTTAAGCATGCAGAGAGAAACTCTATCACATGCACTTAGGATGGCAGCGCTTTAAAGGGCATTAAAGCAACAATTTGTCCCACAGCTGAGAGTCAGCTGCATCATAAAGGCACAAAGCTTTGAGGCAGGAGGAAGGAGTAGAGCTGTGAATAAAGAGTCCAAAATCACACACAAACAAATCAGACTGCCGCCCCTTATTGAACTTGACGCTAATTTAGTTCACTTTTCAAGTTTGATTTTTCACTCATTCTACATGCAGTAAATATTCAGCACGTTCATCCATGTCCCGGCTTAACCACAGGGCACTGGAGCTTAACCCAGCTTCCACTGGGTGAGGTGGGAGAACACGCTAGAGGAGCTCCAACACAGACAGTATAAAACATGGATGGAGCTTCCAGGTGGGAAGCGTCAGCCACAGCTCCCAAAAATCACTTCTAGAAAAAAATGGAGGATCATCTGTGGTATGAAACTGCATGCTCACAAAATCACCGTGAAAAATATTGCGATATTCTGGGGTGTGTGTGGGTGTATGTGGGGTGTGTTTGGGTCGGGTGTGTTTGGTTGGGATGTGTGTGGGGTGTGTGTGTGGGGGGGGTGTATGGGGGGTGGGGGGGGGGGGTGAGTGTGTGGGGTGTGTGTATGTGGGGTGTGTGGGTGGGTGTGATATTGTCCACTGGTGGTAAAAAAGCTGTCACAAAGAAAGTGACTGCTTTCCCCTCACCTGCAGCAGACACTACCTTCTGATAAGTTCAGTGCTTACAGAATGACGAGTGACGTCCTGCCTTACTCATCATCACTCACTAAGTAAAACTATGATATGTAATCATAGTTTGAATGCAGTGTACTTTCTCTTTAGCGTGACTCTTTGGCTGCAGGCTGTACTCTCTGCTCAGATTCAGCCTGAGAAAACAATCAGAGTGCAAACAGGTAATGACCCGAGCAGAGCAGAGCAGAGGTCCTCAGAGCTGAATCCTGAAAGACCCACAAACAGGCAACAAATGAAGGCAGCTGCTGTAAAGGCCTGACAGAGGAAAAGAAGCATTTTGTGATGTTTGTGGTTTTGAAGGATTTTCATCCAACTGTTAAAATTGTGTGTGTGTGTGTGTGTGTGTGTGTGTGTGTGTGTGTGTGTGTGTGTGTGTGTGTGTGTTTAGCCTGTGGGAAGATTTTGTACCTGTAAAAACCCTGAATGACAAATAAAAGTCAGTCATTTCAAACACAACTTAATTGTTCGACTTAGAATCCACTATAACAGCGTGCAGAGCCAGTAATGTGTCACTGTCCCAAAGCTTAGGGACCTAAGTGTCATTTAAAAGTTCAGTTGCTGCTTCACCCGTTCTCCCTACAGGCTGATTTTCTGGCCAGTGCTCTGCCAGTCTGTGATATCATTCAGCTGCACCTCCTGTCGTTTTTTTTCTCCCACCATCGGGACTCCAGCTCTGCGATGTCACTGAGGACAAGATGTTTGACTTTTACTGGATCAGCTGTCTGTTTATTTCTGCGAGACAGAATCACTGAAAAGACTTTCAGGAACACCAGTGTGTGTTTACTCTCCTCACTTCTTTACATACCACATGCACAGAATCCAGATCTGCAGCTTGTTTTTGTCTCTGTCAGGCTTACAGTTCTTACACAGCCAAAACAATGTCATGAATCATGATTCACATGCTGGTCCAACATATATTCTTCTGCACATGCAGCTTTCTTTACATGTCTGAGGCCTTCCACAGCTATTTAGCATGTTTGAACTGGACAGGTGAGTACTTGGAGGTAAGTACTTGTCTACAAGTTTCCAGATTGTGAGGATAAAGCCAGATGTCTGTCTCTGTGTAACTCTTGGCTACGAGCAGAGAATAATAACAGGAATGTAATCAATGCAGAGGCTTCTTGTGTGAAGACCTTGAAAAAGCCAGCAGCTCTGACATGACGCCGTTGTTGCTCGGGCCAAATAACAGGCTTGTCAGTGAAGCTTCTCGATACTGTCGGTTTAGCGTTCTGGCAACCTCCAGTGCTGAAAAATGAAGCCAACACGGAGACCAAAAACTTCATGTCCTGGAGTTTTGGCTGGCTCCAAACGCGTTTCAATCTCCAAAAACATTTTACAGCATTAAAAAGTTTTTTTACAGCTCTGTACAAAGAGTGGTGTTGGCCTCTGTGGATGGTTTAGCCCCTTCATAACAGCTCTATGGTTTTCCTCCAGAGCGACAAAGGAGTGCTGATACAGAGTGTCATGGTCGGACGGTCCTTCCCGGGGGCGACCTGCCTGTGTGTGTGTGTGTTTCTCTCTCTCTCTCTCTCTCTCTCTCTCTCTCTCTCTCTCTCTCTCCTCCTCCCCTACCCAGTGGCTGACACACCTGCACCTAATTTGCCACCCAGCTGTCACTGATCATCCTTCGTTGTGGGCTGAGGTATTTAACTGTGTGTCCAGATGGCAGTCGACGCTGGATTGTACTGGAAGCTCGGTAGTGAAGTGTTTGTTGACTTGTAGCTTAGCCTTAGCCGGCTAGCCCCCTCACTTGGTGTTTTTGCTCATTTGTAGGAGGAAAAGATACAGAGCTGGAGGTTGAAGAGAAGGAGCCCGCGGGGTTAAGCTATTGGAGGAGAACACACACTTGGATGTAACTTTGGGAACTCACCTGCACACCACTGGGAGTTTGGAGAAGATCACCGTTGGACTTTGCACTTCACTTTGTGTTTTGAAACTGTTTTTTGGGCACTGTAAATAAACGCACTGTGTACTTTGCACCCAGAGCTCCGCGACTGAGTCTGCATTTTTCCAGTATCTGTGACACAGAGAGCTGTAGCTGCCCCACAGGCCTCACCTCCACTCATTCAAGTTACTCAACTGGGCAGTTCACACACAATACAGGTGGTAGTTTAAGTTTAGCAAGCATTTGGTTGGTCTTTTGCCCAGCCCTAAACAGCAGTGTCTACATGTGTGAGTCACACACATACAGCTTATAGATGCAGCTCGCTGATATCGGAGCAGTTCCCCCTCTCATCCAAATATGCTCACCGTCACTGTATCCAAAACAAAAACCAACACGGCTGTGGCTAAGACGCTGACGCTTCAAAGTACAGAGTGCAGAAATCTACAATGGGTAGGGTCACTCATCATGTCCATCTTTTATATACAGTCTGTGATTTTCTCCAAACACTAATACCTTACAGTAGCAAGATCAGACTCCAAACAACTTGAACAATCTCTCCAAACAGCAGCCTATTTGCTATTATCTCCCTGCATTATATGTTAGCTTTGCACACCAGCTGCCGGTACTGCATGCTGAAGCAAACAGAGAACAACAAAGTGCGCTGAGTGGATGAAAATAAGGACATGAAAGTGTGCTCATTGATAGCCAGTGCAGATATTTAGATCTGGAAATATTTATAAAATAGGCCCAAATGAAAAATATACACTTCTCCTTCAAAATCAAGCACAGTCAATATTAATAGTGACTATAGCCCACTCTGTCTGCATACTGCGAGCACTGAGCATTACCTGTTCTTCCTCTGTTCTCGTGGTCTGATCTCTTTCAGCCTCAAAGTTTGTGGCGAGTTTGCCGTCTTCACTGTGAATTTCCGGCTCAGCGTGATACTCTGAGGCCCACTCAATGTCCCCGTCTCTCCCCAGCAGGGATCCAGCCTCTAGTGAGCGTCCGACCCACCAAAGCCCCAGCCTGCCCTCGTGGAGACGTGAGGGGCCTACAGCAAAGCCACAGGGAAGCGACGAGTAGAGAAATGAAGCAAGAGCAGATGGGACGGGAGGACCGAGAAAGGCCATCGAGCTGTAGAGAACAATACGAAGCAGGTTACAGGCACGAGTTAAACCAAGGATAACTTTGTAAACTTGCAACGCTGTGCTGCACATATTTGGCACTGCAGAAGATCTAAGCGTCCCATGAACCACTTTCATTGCAGCTCACTTCCACCACTGTTTACAATAGCTTTTAAACAACAACTCATTTTTACACTACAATTCCTTCTTTATTGTACTTCATTTGAACTCTACTTTTGAACGCTTATTTGGATCCCTCTTGAATTTTTGCAGAATACTTAAAAGTTCCTGCTGAAGTTCAAGATTATTTTTTTGTTGAAATGCTGCTGTAGTTAAAATGCAGCCTTCTGACTGTAATTCCAGGGACTCATTAAAACCATAGCATTAACAATGTAGGCATTATAGCTAACAAATGAACAATTCTTAAAGATACAAAACGCCCTGTAAAGCTCAGCTATACCGAAAGGTCTGTAAGACAACAAGCTGTATCTGAAGGCAGGTGCAGCAAAGGTCCAGGAGAGGATCTCAAGGGATGAAACACATCACTGGACAAAGTCCATGGATTCTGCAAAGGATTTTTATCCTAGTATTAAAATATCTTTCATATTTATAGCTTAATGTTGCTATATCTCAATATTATATACTAATACTGTTAAGTCTGTGTAAAAGGAGGGGGTATTAAAAAAGTTCAAAACTGGTTAATGCACTATTTGTAAATTATATTTCAGTTTTATTTCCATGTGCAGAAACCAAATATCATTATAACCATCTAATGCTCAAATATAGCTACAACCGGTCATTTCAACAGAGGTGGACTGACTCGTTTAAAGATGCACCATCAAAACTTTGGACTTTTTCTTTTCATCTTGAAAATTGTTGAACTGTTTGTAGTATTTACTTCTCACGTTGTATATTTGACTCTCACCTCTGATTATCTGAAAGGATACTGCTTTAACCTCCTAGGACGTGGCGTCCACATATGTGGACATCATATTTTGGGCTGTCTAGCCACAATGCTAAATTTTACACATTTAGGTGTAAACATGTTCACACGTTTGAAGTAGCACTTCTGGACAAATGTTTCGTGTTTCGTGCGATGTTCAGAAATCCTTTACAATAGTTTTACACTGTCATAGACATACGTCTTCCTGCAGCTGTTAGCAGCATTTCAAATGAGCCATACTGCTCAAAGAGGCACAACTGTTGTTTTTGTACTCAGGACACCAAAATAAAGACACCAAATAAAGAGTTTTGCACATCATTATTTAAATGTGACTTAGTGTTCTATCGAAATTTAAAGCGAATGTCCTCATATGTGGATATCAGTTTTCTCAGAAACTACATCAGGTAAAAAAAAAAAAAACATTCTTTGTTTACAATCAGCCCAAATAGCAAAGAGAAATTAAAAATGCATGCCATGAAAGAGTTCGGGTCTAAGGAGGTTGAGCAGGACTAACGCAGGGAACACGCATTTCTGGCCAACTGTGATCGCTACAGCTGCGCTCCTAGGTTAGCTGCAAAGCGTTTGGCTCAGTGTAAGCAGTGCAGTCTCATACAGCGGACCGTGGACTTGGTCCGTTCGTTCAAGGCACCTACGTTGCTGTGAAAGTCAACAGTAACTATTGGTGTCGATGTTTTACAGCCACCAACTTTTCAGCCCGCGTAGCGCTGGTTAGCTAACTAACTAGCAAAAGTCCGTGAACCACAAACGACTTTAGAAGTTATTTCTAGAATTATAATAAATGTGTACATACACAGTGAGCGGTCGCTATCTCGAACAGATAGTTTATTATAACACTATATGTATTCCGCTTGAAACTCTGGGAAAGCCATCGTTATCCAGCAAAAGAAAACATCAACCAAAGTCCGCGTCTTCTATTGTCCGACCTGGAAACTCAAACAGTTCTTTGGTTCCGGACCGGAAACAAGGCTCCCTCTCTCTGTCTCTCTCTGTGTCTCTCTCTCTGGAATCTAATGTCCAATAATTATATTTCTAAGCATTTTTTTTAGTTATTGTCACACTTTTACTTTATATTTCAGTTTTTATATATTTATAAAAGTATTAAAATTATCTACACTACATATGTTTATATGTGTTATATATTGTACATATTATATATTTTTTGTTTCTTTTTTGCGCTATTTTGAGCCAGGAAATAGTTATTTTTTTTCTGCACTGTTTAGTGTATAGACTGGATGGCAATGAAGTCTATCTATCAATACAGTAATTTCTAATGGTAATTTTTAAAAAAAAAAAAAAGAGTAAAATTAGTCTTTATTTGTATGCACATAAAAATACATATATATACCTCAAAAACGTAACGCTTGTGACATTTTACTAACTATTTTTTATATTTCTATGTTAGCTGTATTAATTCAGTCCTATTTGTCAGAAAGACTAGGCAAAAACTGCTGATCGTAGAGGGGTGGAAGGCATGATGAGAATCCATATTTTGTGCTTATCTGGATAATTTTGGGGGGCATTTGCAGAGGAGTGTCCTTTACTTTAGATTTTTAATAATAAAGGCCTTGAGATGAGGCATTGTTTGTCTGATTGAGTGCTGCCCTTAACTGTCAGATTAAGGTTTTGTTTTTTTTTAAGAAAGAAAAAGAAAAGAAATAAATAATATTGCATAAAAGCACACAGGCGAACATTTCCAAACCATTCCCAAGGGAGGGGCGGCCATCTGCTGCGACCGGTTGGGGTGAGAGAAGGAAGACAGGATAAAAGACATGCTGTGGAAAAGAGACAGAGATTAATAACAGATACGATTCAATACAGAGAGGTCTGTTAACACATAGTGAGCGAGAAAGGTGACTGGAAAGGAAAAACTCAATGCATCATGGGAATCCCCCGGCAGCCTACATCTATTGCAGCATAACTAAGGGAGGATTCAGGGTCACCTGGTCCAGCCCTAACTATATGCTTTAGCAAAAAGGAAAGTTTTAAGCCTAATCTTAAAAGTAGAGATAGTGTCTGTCTCCCGAATCCAAACTGGAAGCTGGTTCCACAGAAGAGGGGCCTGAAAACTGAAGGCTCTCCCTCCCATTCTACTTTTAAATACTCTAGGAACAACAAGTAGGCCTGCAGAGCGGGAGCGAAGTGCTCTAATAGGGTGATATGGTACTACAAGGTCATTAAGATAAGATGGGGCCTGATTATTTAAGACCTTGTATGTGAGGAGCAGGATTTTGAATTCAATTCTGGATTTAACAGGAAGCCAATGAAGGGAAGCCAAAACAGGAGAAATATGCTCTCTCTTTCTAGTCCCTGTCAGTACTCTTGCTGCAGCATTTTGGATTAACTGAAGGCTTTTCAGTGAGTTTTTTGGACATCCTGATAATAATGAATTGCAGTCGTCCAGCCTGGAAGTAATAAATGCATGAACTAGTTTTTCAGCGTCACTCTGAGACAGGATATTTCTAACTTTAGAGATGTTGTGCAAATGGAAGAACGCAGTCTTACATATTTGTTTAATATGTGCGTTGAAGGACATATCCTGGTCAAAAATGACTCCAAGGTTCCTCACAGTGTTACTGGAGGCCAAGGTAATGCCATCCAGAGTAAGAATCTGGTTAGATACCATATTTCTAAGCTTTTCAGCGCCGAGTACAATGACCTCAGTTTTATCTGAGTTAAGAAGCAGAAAGTTAGTGGCCATCCAAGTCTTTATGTCTTTAAGACATTCCTGCAGTTTAACTAATTGGCGTGTGTTATCTGGCTTCATGGACAGATAGAGCTGGGTGTCATCTGCATAGCAGTGAAAATGTATGCTATGTCTTCTAATGATGCTGCCTAGGGGAAGCATGTATAATGTAAACAGAATTGGTCCTAGCACTGAACCCTGTGGAACTCCATAATTAACCTCAGTGTGTGAAGAGGACTCTCCATTTACATGCACAAATTGGAGTCTATTAGATAGATATGATACAAACCACTGCAGTGCAATACCTGTAATACCTACAGCATGTTCTAATCGCTCTAATAGGATATTATGGTCAACAGTATCGAATGCTGCACTAAGGTCAAGAAGGACAAGCACAGAGATGAGTCCACTGTCAGAGGCCATAAGAAGATCATTTGTAACCTTCACTAAAGCTGTTTCTGTGCTGTGATGAACTCTGAAACCTGACTGAAACTCTTCAAATAAACCATTCCTCTGCAGATGATCTGTTAGCTGTTTGACAACTACTCTTTCAAGGATTTTTGATATGAAAGGAAGGTTGGAGATTGGCCTATAATTAGCTAAGACTGCTGGGTCTAGAGATGGCTTTTTGAGTAAAGGTTTAACTGCAGCCACCTTGAAGGCCTGTGGTACATAGCCGATTATTAGAGATAGGTTGATCATATATAAGATTGAAGAATTAATCAATGACAGGACTTCTTTGAGCAGTTTTGTAGGAATGGGGTCTAAAAGACACGTTGATGGTTTGGAGGAAGTAATTATTGAAGTTAACTCAGAAAGATTAATTGGAGAAAAAGAGTCTAACTTAACATCAATGGTACTAAGAGTAGCTGTAGATAATATTACATCTGTGGGATGATTATTGGTAATTTTTTCTCTAATGATAAAAATTTTATTTGTGAAGAAGTTCATGAAGTCATTACTAGTTAATGTTAAAGGGATGGTTGGCTCAAAAGAGCTCTGACTTTTTGTCAGCCTGGCTACAGTGCTGAAGAGAAACCTGGGGTTGTTCTTATTTTCTTCAATCAGTGATGAGTAGTAAGCTGTTCTGGCTTTGCGGAGGGCTTTCTTATAAAGCAACAAACTATTTCTCCAGGCTAAATGATGATCCTCTAAATTTGTGACACGCCATTTCCTCTCCAGATTACGAGTCATCTGCTTTAGGGTACGTGTTTGAGAATTATACCACGGGGTCAGGTACTTCTGATTAGAGACCTTAGTTTTCACTGGAGCTACAGTATCCAGAGTCGTACGTAGTGAGGAGGTGAAATTATTAACAAGATAATCGACCTCTGTTGGGGTAGCGTTCAGATAGCTGCTCTGCTCTGTGTTGGTACAGGGCATTGACGATGATAACAGTGGCTGGATTATATTCTTAAACTTAGTTACAGCGCTTTCAGAAAGACATCTACTTTGATAAAGTCCACTCTCCACTGCTGCGTAATCTGCGTACCCAGCCGTCTTTCCCCAGCTGCTTGGGACCTGCCGGGGAACAGCTAGCGGGGCCTACGCTATCTTCGGCTGCACCAGCTACAGGGGCCTGGCTAGCTAAGGGTGATAGCAGGGTGCAAAGCCGAGTCTCCAGTTCAGTAATCCTGGCCTCCAGAGCTGCAAATATGCTACATTTGTTACAGATATCATTACTGCTAAAGGAGGCCGAGGAGTAACTAAACATCTGACACAATGAGCAAGAAAGTGCAGAAGGGACAGGTGAAGTAGCCATGGTGCTAACGGGTCGGCTACGAGCTAAGCTAGCGAAACAGTACAGAGACAGTGAGTGAATACTTTGGCTATAAATTAGGTAGTGAGTACACAGAAAGTGTGCTTCGGATGAAGCACGTGAAGATTATACTGTGAAAAAAGAATGTATTTAAAAGTTGTTAATTAAACTGCTAAGCAAATAAGCTACTCAGAAACACCACTGTGTTTGAGCAGGAACAGGAAGCGATACTATACCACAGAGCGAGCGAACACCAAGTGACAGCCTTGGTGTATAGAAGTGCAAAACATGTTTAGAGCAGAGATGATTCATCTCAAGGGCGGCGATGTTTCTGTTGCTGGACACTGTTGAAAGAACCTTATTCAGAGACAAGGCAGCACTCACCACATGCATCCCACCCTGTTGGGTAAATACAAATTCACCATAATGTTATTATTCCCATGAGTCAGCTCTGTGTTATTTACCACAGAAACACTGAGCTCACTGTGACATCAAAAAGGTGAAAGACCTGTTTGTTGACTCTACCTGGCATGTTTGGGTGGTGACCTCCTGGATTGACACAAGGCTGACTGAATGAAGAAAAAAATTAACAAAATTAACAAAAACATTAGTAAATGAAACGTTTATTAAGGTTTTATAAATATAGGACAGTCTGGGCAGTGAGCACAATGTAATTTTACATATTTACCATGTAGAAAAACTGAGATGTGCTGTTGAAATTTCATTGCTTTGTCATATATTAAGATATTTCAGTGATCATGCTGTACCCTCGACATCCCTCATCTACAGCATCACACATGCAAATTTAAGACTGACAGAGTCATAAGAGAAACACCAGCCCATTACAGGAGGTAACAACCAAAGGGTTTATTTAACACTGAGCAGAGTCACTACACACACTAAGACACTGAGTTGGTGGGTGTATTCCATAATGAGGCAAATGTGTGTTTATTTTCATTGTTACGTGTCAGGGATTCATATCCTGGAGCACTCTGCTGCTCGGTGCTCAAACACATGCTTGGGTTGACGCTCTCATTTTCACAGGCACATGTGAAGCACACGGTTGGTTTTCCCTGATAGAGGAATGTCACTAAAAGACTAAAAACATCTGAGTTCCTCTCTCAGTAGCTGAATATTTGTACAGGCTCAAAGTTACCTTGTTCCCTTAAATGATCATAAGATATAATTTATATATACATGCATGTGAAAATATGATTTACTGCAAATATACTCTTGATCGTGGCTCAAGAGCTGGCAGTTCATCTTGTAATTGGAAGGTTGCCGGTTCGAGCCCCGACTCCGACAGTCTCGGTCATTGTGTCCTTGGGCAAGAAACTTCACCCGTTGCCTACTGGTGGTGGTCAGAGGTCAGTGGTCAGTGTCCGGCAGCCTCGCCTCTGTCAGTGCGCCCCAGGGCGGCTGTGGCTACAATGTAGCTGCCATCACTAGTGTGTGAATGTGTGTGTGAATGGGTGGATGACTGGATATGTAAAGCGCTTTGGGGTCCTTAGGGACTAGTAAGGCGCTATACAAATACAGGCCATTTACCATTTATTGTATTTACAGCAGACAGAAGTGTGTGTGTGTGTGTGTGTGTGTGTGTGTATTCCTGAGTCAATATACAACAATAACACAGTACATGTGAGAAAGCATTCTTTATAGTTTTTTCGTCTTTTTTAATCAAACCAACAACACTGTCATATAGACAACAATAGAAACTATAGAATAGATGCATTTTATTCAGTAAAAAAGATTCTATGTCAGAAACATGCACAGCTTTGAAGGTGAACTCTTGCTCTTTGGTTTATGCTTTTTAAAGAGGCACAGCCTCCATGTACAGCATCAGTGACATAAAACAAGTGTACAAATGAATGCAGTCAAAGTTGGGAAATAAAGAAACTGTAACGTCTGCAGCAAAGAGCCCCTGTGGTCCCATAAGGGGACATTTTTCTACAGTGTGTCCCAGTTTATCTGTGACAACAGAAACATCTGTGACGAGTTATTCATCTGTGTGTTTGAACTTCAGCAGGCTGTCCATGTCTGCATGACTAAAAGCTTTGACTTTGTGCATTACTGTAATGCATAGGCGTACCTAATAAAGTGGCTGCTGAACGTATTTAGTATGATGAGAGAACTGTGCCAGAATGATCGAGAAACACCAAACACATAATGAAGTCTCTCGCACAGATGAAGAACTTCTCTGTGGACATGACTCGTCCACACAAATAAATCCTGTGTTTGCAGAGAAACATGGCAGCTGACGGGCTCCGTGCATTTCTTCTGACGTTACAGACATGAAACAGGAAACAGGTTCATTGTTGTAGCTCCGCTGAGAAGCTACGCACTGCACAGCTCGTGGCGGATGATTAATGCCTGAACATAGAAGAGAATGCTAAAACCAGCCAGCGTGACAAACTGACTGCTTTGGGCATAACATACTTAAGAAATAAAGCTTGAGCTGAGCAGAAGCTCGTGTGTGCTGCTAATGCTGCTGTTGTCTTGGACAATAGTTACTGGCTCAGTAATAAGGCATATTGGATTTAGCTCGGCCATGCTTCATGTCCATAAGGCCTCTCTGGGCACACAGAAATAAAGATTTCATACAATGTCAATAATACACAAGTGCTGAGTTTTTCTTTACTGAATCTTCTTTCTCTGCAGTAAGCAAATATAATATTCATATTAAATAATATAGATTTTTGGCTAGTTCTTGCATAACATGGATCGCCACAGTAGTTGAATGAACCTCTCAGCTGTATACCAACAATAAAATCACAGATAAATTCACAATATTACTGATTTATTTAAGGAGAACTAGTGAGAACCATTGTGACTTTATGTCCTCAGTTTGTTACAAAGTCTGTTCACGTGACACTCGGAAAAACAACCCCAGGTCTAAATTAAACCACCTGACAGGTGTGATAGCACAGTCCCCTCAGTTCTAGTTAAACTTGGATCATTTCTGCCCAAACATAACCCAAAAGTCCAAATGACTGAACTCATATATCTTCATGTATGCGGCCTGTTAGGGATCTCTCGGCTTTAGAGCTGTCTTACATGCTCATGCCTTTTAAATGTAACTGCACTAGTTACACTACTGTGTAAATCTTTAACTGAACCTCAGCTGAATTTGAAAAAGAAGGAATAACCTTGAACCTGCAGAAGTATCTCCGGCGTGCCACATACACCCACACGTATGACCTTTTTGGTGCCTGACTTCATGAATCATGTTAACATGATTCCTGCACCAGCGTCCGTCTCTATGATAACATCTACAGCAGAACCATCTGTGAATCAAAGTGTGCCAGCAATACTAAACAAAAATATATTACAAGACACACAATAACCATTAACAACCAGAACAAAAAAATAAGGACAGGAGCCACAGAAAAAAAAAAAATCACATTACCACGGTGTAGCCACTCCCATGTGTGTGTTCCAGAACATTACCTCTAGAAATCTTCTTGACTTGTATAGAAAATTCATTTTTGTGTCCCATTAATGTTCTTTTGAAATAATAAATTGCTATTTCGACTCCTTAGCGACGCCTGCTGTTGCGTTCTGGACTCCTGCGGCTCCTCCTCTGTGCTCTCCTTTGACTTTTCACTGCAGCGCGGGAAAAAACAAACAAAGACTTATTATGAGAAATAACTTCTCAGTACGAGTCTATACAGAGCATGCTCACCATCAGTGCATTTCACTTGGGGCTCCTCCCACTGTCCGTCTGGTTGACAGCGCACCAGCGGTAGATGGCGCTGTCTAAATCCTGGATTGCACTGATAACGAATGATGGAGCCGACGGGGTACACCACCCTCTTTTTGCCAAACATGCAAGCATTGGCCACCTCCGGCGGGGCACCACAGGACACTGAAGGTAGTACCAGAGGACATCGTATCAAACAATGTGTTTCCTGCAGTACGTATTTTAGGTAAAAAGCTAAAGAGTTGAGTTTGTTTTTGGAGACCAACAGCCAAAATCCAACACGTTTGTTTTGTTAGGGTTAGGACTCTTTCACAGAGCCCAGTATGAGTCACACTGTAGGACGCTTTAGCCAGTCTAATGCAAAAAGATAAACCTGCTCCACCTATGAAGGAGTCCAAACCACTGGACATATATTCTACCATTCAGATATCTGCCTTGTATTGATAACCAGACCAAACACTAGACTTGAAGGTTTGATTCTCTACACCAGCAAGCAGAAGAACTGACACCACAAAAGAGCCAATCAGGAGAAAGTTCCAATTAATGGAGGGCGACCTTGAAGGACGTGGAGCTAACACTGCTAATTTTAATAAGTCCATAAACCGATTAAAGGGTCAGTGCAAAATAAATAATGATTTCTAAAGCTACTTTGAAATAGTCTAAGTATAAATATATAAATATAAATGTATACATTATACATGTGTAAATATAAGAGGTCAGTTTTAAAGGTGACATTGTCAGGTGCTGTGAGTCTGCCAGTGTGTGGTGGAGCTCCAGAGGTTTTGCTGAGCCAGCCTACCTGAGCCTTTCTTGCAGGTGAAGGGCAGATGATAACTACAGGGTACATCATTCCACTGGCCGTCAGAATGCCAGATCATCACCACACAATCTTCTTCAGAGTTCACGTAGTTGTCCGGCTGGTTCGGCCTCCAGTTCTCGTATTGCTGAAGAGACGAGAGCAAACAGGTAAACCTCAGAGTGTAAACAGGACCACAACAGCTTTACCAGTTGTCCTGTATGTCATCTTTTACTGCTAAATTAGATTTTATTGTTTTGTCTTTTCTCAACAGCAAAAAGTTCAAAAAACAATAGAAGCATTAATCAATGAAAATGTTTCCACACATAAAGTCGAATTAGACTAAAAAGCATAAACGGCAAATTGTCTTTGAATGGAATCGCTTCATGCTCACAGCTGTTACACACTCGTTTTCAGACCCCCGCTCTTTCGCTACTCAGGTTAAACATGATATATAAGTCACTCGGATAACTTACAAATGTAATTGTTTGCCTTTTTTTGGTGTTTTATTTGTTCCGGAGTAAATCGGTTTGACTGAAATCAAAGTTATTAGATTAAATAAAACTTTATTAATCCATCGGGTGGGTTCCTCCGGGATTTTCACACATCTGAATAAACGTCAAACAGAAAACTGATTAAACAGAAGTGTGAGACGGTCGAGAATTTACGCCAGTGTCCTGATATATTTTAGATAGCAAGGAGCAGACGGCCGAGTTTATTAAACTCCACCAAGACAGCGGTGACGCAATTCTGAAGGCTAGACCGTCCCATTTCACAGCCTCGCACTTCCGGCCTTCTCGGTCTTTGAAGGACCCGGCCCACGTAGACCGCGAAGGCTGGGTCCTCCGAAGGATGCAGCCGACGTTTTGGGACACAGCTATGGTCAGCATCCTGACAGCCCAATGGACGAAGCTGTCTCTCAGTCTGTTCTGGCCCGGAGGCTCTTCAGTATCATTCCTGATGGCAGCAAACTGAAGACGCTGTTGAAGGGATGAGTGGAGTCACCTGTAATGCAGAGGACCTTCCAGATGAGGCAGGTGCAGTAGATCTTCTGGGGAGGGAGGCAAGAGAGGTCCCCACAATGCTCTCGGCTGCTCTCATTACCCGTTGTCATTTTTTCCTGCAGAACCCAGTATAGGAGTCATACCACACAGTGATGCAGCTGGTGAGGATACTCTCAACTGTGCCTCTGTAGAAGGTGCTCATAATGGGGGTTGAATCTCTTGTGCTTCTCAGTTTGCAGAGGAAGTAGAGTCGCTGTTGGTCTTCTCCACATTCAGGGACAGGTTGTTGTTGCTGTACCACTCTGCCAGATGGTTAACTTCACCGCTGTAGTAGATCTCGTCGTGGGTCAGCAGAGTGAAGAGAAGGGGGCTCAACACACATCCTTGGGGAGCCCCCGTATTCAGTGTTCTTGGGCTGGAGGTGTCGCTGTCGACCCGTACTGTCTGCTGTCTTGCTGTCAAGAAATCTAGCAGCCCGTTATACAGCAAGGTGCTGATCCCCAGCAGATCCAGGTTGTGAATGAGTTGCTGGGGAATGATGGTGTTGAATGCTGAACTGAAGTCTATGGACAGCACTCTGACATATGAGTCTCTAGTGTTCAGATGTGTGAGGGCTGAGTGAGGGGCAGTTGATTCCATCATCGGTTGAGCGTTTTGACCGGTATGCGAACTCAAATGGATCCAGGTTGGGGAAAAGTGGTAATTTGATTTGATGCATGACTAACCGTTCAAAGCTCTTCATAATGATGGAGGTGAGTTTGACAGGACGGTAGTCCTTAAAGCAGGAAGTAGATGACTTCTTGGGTACAGTAATGATGGTGGAGGCTTTGAGGCATGTGGGAACGACGGCCTGACCCTAGTGATGTGTTAAAGATGTCTGTGAAGACATTTGTGAGTTCCACAGCATAGTCCGTCAGTGCTCGTCCAAGGATGTTATCAGGACCTGGAGCTTTGCGTGTACTGATTTTGGCAAGGGATCTCCACACACTGTCTGGGGATTGTGTCACCACGGTCTGTAGAGTGGGCTTGTAGTCTGTGATGGTTTGTATTCTTTGCCACTGCCTCCAAGTATCTCTGCCTTCGCTGAAGCTTTGCTGTAGCTGATGCCACGTGACAGGTTTGCCCTTGCTGTTCTTAGGCTCACCTAATTCCCGGCTCTGAAGGCTTGCATTTTTCAACCTTAGGAGCATTTAAACCTGACCTGTGAGCCATGGTTTCTGATTGGCCCGGACAGTGATAGTCCTGGTTTCTGTGACATCATCAATGCATTTTGGGATGTAGGCAATGACAGTTTCTGTATATTCCTGAAAGTCTGTGGTGTTGTCGTGTGTGGCAGCCTGTGGTGGAAAAACCTCTGAGGACCCTTCTGGCCACACCTGTACCTGCTTACGAACTGGTTTGGTGACTTTGACCAGGGGCCTGGGGGAACACATGGCACACCTAGGTTTCTGCCTGTACTGACCCTTATGCAAAATAGGTGGAATTAAGACACAGTTCCAAAAGCAAACACAACTGATCAGTGCTGAGAGTGGTCCTGTTGCTGAGGTTGGGGTGATCCGGTCATCTCTTATGAACGACCTCCAACGCTTCTATGACTGGGATGCAAGTGAAGACAGATGTAACATCTCTCTCTCACTGTACATGTACTGTGTATAAAATTAGGGAAACATAACCTGCACAAACAAAATAATTTGCAGGACAAATGTTTGACATCAATTTTGTTCGATTTGAAGAAGGTAGGGGGGCCAACTTCCCTCACATGTGTTTATAAGGTTGGGAAAACCTGCAGTCAGCTGAGACTGAAGAAGTCACTTGGATGAGTGACGAAACATTTCTCCAACTGAAAATGTCCAGATGAACAGAATCAACATTTTGGGATTTACTTACCTGGATGATTAAGCACGCATCAAGATGTTATTTTATTAATATTTTTAAAATGATAGCAGCACAAACAAAAAATTTCGCAGCACAAACCAGCACAAACGTTTGACATCAATTTTGTTTGATTTGGGTAATGTGGGGGGGCTGGTTGACCTTTTGACCTTTACATTTTCATTAATATCTTTAAAACAGAAGCAGCACAAACAACAATTTTAGCAGCACAAACCAGCACAAACGTAGCACAACTGATTGAAACCCATTTTGTTTGATTTAATTAATGTGGGGGGGCTGGTTGACCTCTGATGACCTCTAGAAAATTTTATTAATATCTTTAAAATGATAGCAGCACAAACGAAAATGTTTGCAGCACAAACCAGCACAAACATTTGATACCACTTTTGTTGGATTTGAAGAAGGTGGGGGAGGCAACTTCACTCACACTGGCCCCTAGCCCTACCAGTGTAGCAGAAATGATGATGATGATGCAGCAGCAGCCGTTCTTCTCTGCGTGAGTAGCTTAATGTTGTTCGTGTATAATTTACGTTGAGTAGGCTAACCACGTTATTACATTAATGCATGTAAGGTGAACTAGCAAATACCATCATAGCTACATGCGGCTGTCTTCTTGTTTGATGGCAGATACTCCCTTCACCCTGGACAAAAAGGCTAAAATGACCAAAGAAAAAGTGGAAAACAGCTGAACATGAGAGGTTTTTGGACAAAATTTGTGTTCTCCATTCTTTAAGCACCGGTTCAGCACCGTTTAAGCACCGGCACCGTTTCAAAAGTACCGGTTTGGTACTGGTATCGGATAAAACCTAAACGATACCCATCCCTAGTGACACACTGGAGGGGAGCACAGCTGATCCTAATTCACAAGACGACAGGAAGACACAAGCTGACACAGTGATAACAGACACAGACCTTCAAAGTAAAACAGGAAATCCACAAAGACAAACTCAGGGACACGAACAAAGATGGAGAAACAGGTTTACCTTTTAGGTGACATGAATGAGTTGAAGAATTTATAAACTGTTTCTGAGAGACAAATAACACCAGCATCCTTTACTAAGTAGCTGACAGCTGGTAACTGTGCAGGGGCGGGTCAGGTGGGGCATTAACAGGGAGAGGGGCACAAAGAAATACTTTTCTTTCTTATTCTCATTTAAAATGTCTCGCTTTTAATAAATAATTATCTGAATCTTACAACAAATGTTTTCATCTGATGTCAAATGTATAGAAATCCATTATTGTACATAGTCATTTTTTTAGGCTCCCATCATAATTTCTTCAGAAGTAGCCAAGTACTGTTTATGATGCCAGTATTTTCCCACATTTTCTAGATTCTGTACCAGTACTGTGTGTAAAATGCCATCAAAAAGTCAATTAAGTTTTATTCTTTCTCACCTGTCTTTCTGTCTAATTTCACTTATTAAAGGTTGCCATGTTAGAAAAAATATTTTGCCCTGCCATGCTGTTTATTGATGTGGCAAATGAATGGTTTATGAAAATATATCTAAATCTGTCATCAGTAATCAGTAATGATCATGTCTCACCTCTAGTCTTCTCTGTCTTAATTTCAGGAGGAGGATGGTGTAGGTTTAAGTTTATTAGATTGGTACATATATACCAACAAGACAGAGTACATCACTGTGACAACAGCGTTTGTTTTCATTCAAAGGCTTTATGGTTTTTCCTATAATACCCGGTGGGCCGGTCTCTAGTTAAAATGCCCGGGCTGATTTTTTGTCCCAGTCCAGCCCTGTCTAGAACTGGAAACCCTGGAAATGAAACCTACATACTAATAAATATAACCATGAAGAAATTAAACATCATATCAGCTAATAATAATAATAATGCCAAAACACAAAACGCTGGGTCAACTACCCAGCACCATGACAATGTTGCTGCCATCACACTCAAATTGTACGTTTCCTTAGTTCAAGCACTGATAGATTTTTGTTCTGACCCAGTGTGAATAATATCCTGTTCCCTCACAGAGTAAAACACCAGTCCAACACGCCCACTCACCAGAGGAGTGCCGTCAGTCCACTGGAAGTCATTCTCTACAGTCTTGTCATTCAGCCCGATCCACTGGTAGTCTTGTGCATTTGCTGTGGAGACAAAACAAAGTGCCTCGATTCTCTCTCTGCTCCCGTCTCTCACACACATCTGACAAATACTTACCGTTGACAAAGTTCTGCTCTTCTGGGGAGATGATGCTGACCAGGTGGGCGTTGTGATCGCGGCAGCGCTGCTCCGCTGTCACCCACGTCTCTCTCTCGGTGAAGTGTCGGTAGCAGTTCCCCTGAAACTTAGTCCAGCCTTCTTCACACGGCTGCTCCTCTGTGGCCGCAACAGCAAAGAATGAGCACTGTGAGACCGCTCGCTCACTTCAGCGCACAGATTTCTCAATGCAACGCGTCTTTTTCAGGGCTCAGAGTTTAGATACGAAGTGTTCATTAAAGCTTGTTACTCGTCCACAACTACAAACGAGCGTGCTGAGTCAAGTTCAATTCAATTTTATTTATATAGCGCCAAATCACAACAAAAGTCGCCTCAAGGCGCTTCATAAGCGCCATCTTCTCTTCACTTTATTGATTTTTGCTCTCGGCTGTTGATGTTGTGAGTCAGTGAGAAGCACACTTTGCCCTGAGTGGGTTTGCTGTTGTGTACAGTTTGACAAAGGGCAGCGTTTCCATCCTGACCTACAAAACAAACAACTCTTTACGGAGAGGAAAATCAGGCGTAGCATCCTGCTGGCCAGTAGGGCCTGCCCAATTTCCACCTTTTACTGCAGCATTCAAAGGCTTCATTCACTCTGTAGCTCCGTTCTGTTCATTTTCATTTATGGGCCACTTCAAACAAATGACACAAAACACACACATTTTTCCGTTTAGTCCTGTTTAGCTGTATTATAGCAGACAACTCTGGATTTATCTGAGACATCCACCCCTGAGATGCTTTGCCTGTCCACATACAACACGTCTTTAATAATGGAAATTATTTCTGTAATTAAGAAAAAACTCGCAATGTTGGATTTGGGCCTAGAAATCTCAGGAACGTTTCTATTTACACTGGATTTTATTCTACTGGCCTCCAGTAACACCGTGAAAAACCCTTTTAATCTGCACATGAAACGTGTCCTTTAATCTGCACATGAAATAAATCTGTGGACCTGATTTTACTCATCTGTGCAACACTGCTACAATTAGAACCACCGCGTCTCACAGAGATGCACAGACACTGATCCCTGCACAGGCAGGGCTGTGGAAAGTCCTCGTTTTCAGGTGGAAGAGCCGTCAGTTGAACCAAAACGCTGCTCTGATTAAAAAGAGATCCTATATTATTAGTTTCTATTCTAAGGTCCCAGTTAAAAGAAGAACTTGAATGAATGATCAGACCCCATCATACGATCAATCAAACTAGTAGGGGTGGGGGGAAAAATCGATACTGTGTAGTATCGTGATATTTTGTTTGCTAATAATGTATGGATACAGGGACAGCAGAAATTGATATTTTGTTACAAAAAAAGTTTTTGTGACTTCAGAGCATGTTGATCCTTTTTCTGAGCAAGAATCCTGACATTCCTTCACTGTCCTAATGTGTTTAACTTTTTTTTGGCAGCAATAAACATGACAGTTTATTTATTTTAATTTAAGACATGTTTTATTTTAATTAAGTTTAAAACTTTTTTATTTAATGTAAAATGAATGACTGAAGAAGTCACTTGGATGAGTGACGAAACGTGTCTCCCAGAAAACGCTACGTCCAGATGAACAGAATCAACTTTTGGAAATGTAAAATTATATTTTGTTTTAATTTACTTTCAAATTCTTCAGTTGCTGAAGGGGCTGCATAGTTTTCATAAACTGCATAGTTCAGAATAGCTATAATTGTACCAGATGGTTGCGTTCAGTTAAGTTGGACTGTAATACAAACCGTTCAGTTTGTCAACAATAAAACTGAAATGAGAGAAAGACTGAGTGTGAGACTTTGATATTAGATAAAATGAATATTGATAAAGTTTACCTTTATGTACAGAATCTGAATATCGCAAAATATTTTTAAAAATTGCAATAATATCGTATCGTGCGTTAAGTATTGTGATAATATCGTATCGTGGGATGTATGGTGATTCCCACCTCTACAAACTAGCCCAACAGAGCACTTCCCTCTCACACTGTGGGCTGACTTCCTGGGGTGTTTGAAAGTAAACTGGGAGGCAGAGCCTTCAGCTCTAAGGAACCAGCTCCCAGTTTGGATTGGAGACAGTTCTGCACACAACTGTTGGTCTAGTTTTTATTCTGAGCCTAACGTGCCTGCTGTCTCACTCCTCTGAGTTTGAACTACACGTGCTGCTGTCTTCAGCTTTGTTTTGGTTAGTCTAGTTTATTTTGTGTAGTTTATTTTGTGTAGTTTATTTTTAATCATTTTAATCATTTTTAATTTAAATGTTAATAAACTTAGGGACTCCAGTAGAGACAGACAAACTCTCATTATTAATAAAGCTCTGTTAGGACTGGACCTGGTGAACAGGTTTCTTCCTGTTAAAAGGGAGTTCTTCCTCCCTCTGTCTCCAAGCACTTGCTTGTAAGAGACCACCTGGTGGTTGGGCTCGTTTCTGAATATTGTCTATGGTCGGTTCTTTCCCTGACACCTTACAAGTATCTTGAGATGACTGTTGTTGTGAGCTGGCACTATGTAAACAATGTAAGTGAATAACTGAAAGAAATTATAATGATAATTCACACCAAAGATCTGCAGGCCTGAGTGTGGACTGAAGTTTATGAAGGTCTAAAGAATGTTTTTGTGTACATCAAGATGCTCTGTAACCTGTTCACTGTTACTCTGGCTCACCTGTCTGCTGCAGTAAAATGAAGTTTAGTAAATGTTTGCAGCAGTAAAACCACTAAACCATTACTGCCTCTCTGACAGAACACAGGCTCCCATTGCAAACCAGGAACATCACAGATACATGCCATGAGCCACCACAGCTGCTCACACAACAACTAATACTGCCATCTGCTGGTGATGCCTCTCGTTCTCTTGCTTCAGTTGTTTTTGAGGTTGTTAGTATTTTTTAGCTGAAGCTGATCTCATACCGATCTCACAGCGCTCCCCTCCGTAGCTGGGCAGGCATAAGCATTTGAAAGAGTCTACAGTCTCCACACAGGTGGCTCCATTGGCACAAGGGTCGGAACGGCACACATCTACCTCTGCAAAAAAGGGGGGCGGGTAACACTACTGTTACAGCGAGGTGTGGGGACGGGAGGCGGATCAGCAGGGTGGGGAACAATACCATGCAGTGCAACTTCAGATTAGACTTACTGCACCTAGAATCATCATCCATGTTCCTGTGTTAACAGCTCTCTCAGGTTAGCATGTGTGAATGACATTGACATTTATATACTGAAATATACACCAAAATATCCGATTGTTGCAAAGAAGGATGATTCTAGTCCCTGCAGTAAGTTTATCTTTGAATCCTTTGCTAGTTGCAGCAGAAAATCCCCATTTAACTCCCAGCAGGATGAAAGCACAGGTGTTGCAGCAGTTAGATTTAGCATGCATGCATGAGCAGAGGAGGCGTGCTGGCATGGCAGACCAAAAACAGCACACAGGCTGAAGAAGACACTTGTGATGAACACGAGACACAGACGCGGTAAATCCTCAGAGCAGAGACGATGCACATTTGACAAACGGCCGAACGTGGACATCTGTCACACAAACACAAAGACCCAGAGCTCGACACAGAGAGACAACAAACCCAAGCAAAAATACAGTCAGGACACAACAGCAGAGAAGGAAAACAGAGACTGTGAGTCTGCTTCATGAACACTGACTACAGTTACAACAGGTTAAATGTTTATCTGGAAATAAACCCTCAGATAACAGGCTGATTAATGCACAGACTGCAGACCAACAACAATGTAACACATGCAGACAACAAACAGAAATGTTTCAGGCAAAGTCTGTTAACAGGTGCTGAACGAAGCTGCTGTCAGAGAAGGAAATGAGAAACTTACCGTCACAAAAGGCAACGCCGTTCTCTGCAGTGCATGAAGCATCGCCACAGGGGTTCGGTTCACATGGGCCAACATGTCCTTAAAAACAATGCACACTGATTCACACAACACGTCCTCCATGAATGACACACACCAGCACAACTTAGAAAGACACAAGAGGCTTTGGCTTTAGCCATCTCAAATATCTCTAAGACGGAAAAGACTGTGAGATGAGCACACTCACATGTATACACTGACTTAATTATACAGATGAACTGCTTAAAAGGTATAAGTGTGACAAATTCTCAATATAGGAACAGAAAACCAGAAACACAAACCAGAACATATTTACCAAGAGTTTAAAACAAAACACAAAAATTCTTCTACTGGAATTAATATGAGCAGAGGAAAAAACACAAAAGTAAGTATTAGCTCCATTAACACACCAGAAAATTACAGTTAAAATAATAAAGAAGACAAACTGGGAACAAAACACAACCTGACACTAATAAAAACTGAGAGCTCAAGAAGAATAAACACTCAATAAACCAGATCAAAAAAACAGCCAAAAACAAAATAGAAAAGAGATCCATGGAGGCAAAATAACAAATGAGACACGATGAAGAAAATATAGATAATAAATTATTTAAAACACCAACTGACTAGATTTCAAAAGTAACAGCAAAACAGACAAAATGTTCACTGTGATGTTGCACTGGAGTGGAAAAGCATCACAGTGTGAGGCTGAGAAGGATGCAGCACATGCAGCTACACTGTGTGTACTACACTGTATACGGTGTACTAAAGAAAAAGAAAGAAAGACGTAGATTAAGAAGCAGAAGAAGCATGTTGTTTCGAGTGTTTCTGTATTTTTAAACTATATTTATTGTTAAGCTTCTCAAAAAACTGTGACAGCACGAATGCAGTAATTTGTTGGGCTCACGACTTATCATCTTGTCAGCACAGTTAGGCTGAAATGTAAACACTGAGTCTGTGCTGGCATTGAAATTTTGCAAGATACAAGTAATGTAGATCCTGCACAAGTTTCCAAAATACGACAACAAAGTAACAGAAAGTGTACTTGTGAAGTTATTATTTTTAAGGGGCTTAATGCTAAAATTCAAGTATTTTCTATTGTGCATTGATTAGCTGAGCCTCAGTGACATCTGTCATGGGTGAAAACCCAGCAATAACCAAAGTTTCACTCATTTAGCAGTTGTTAGCGGCAGCAAGGATTTGGGTTTTGCTATGTGATCACCAGCCAGTCTCTAGGCCTTTATGACTTTTTAAAAGTAAAACTAAATACACACGGACAGCTGTTGCATGTACAGGGATCATATCTTACTTTTCCATCAGTCACTAAACTAAGAATAAAACCTTGCAGGTCACTAAAATCACTTCTGTTTCTGATTTTCTTCACTTAGTCGGGGTTAAACAGTTTCAGTGCACATGTAAAAATCAAACTGATATCCGCACTGCCTGTAACACTGACTGTGCAATATGTCGCGCTGCGAGTCGGCTCACAATCAGGTGTAGGAAAGTAAAAGAAATAAGACTTTATCACAGCTTTGGTAAATGTTCTGTTCTCATGTATACGAGGGCTTTTTTTCTCTACCTGAGCCCTTTAACCTGATGTTCCCAGACTCAGAAGACCATGGATGCATAGCTCCACGTAGAGTATCTGTAGAGCGGGAATCATACCAATGACGTTCTGATTGGTACCAACTGTAGCTCCTGATCCATAAGACTTTAATATAAACGCCTTTTGATCATTTATTTAAGTTTTTGCTCTCTTTAAACTTTGTATCTGTTTGTGACACACTTCAACATTTAACTGTTTCTATTCTTGACATTTAATGTCTGTGTTCATTTTTCTTTGCACAGTTTGAATGTTAGAAGAAGATCATGGCTCGCACAGGTAAAGTATCAACAACATTTAGGCCGGGTGGTTCCCACTCACAGGGTCTCTTTACAACCACAGGCCCACTGGGTGGATGCTTCTGCAGCCCTGCCTTACTTAGTTTTTCAGTGCGCTTTATAAATAAAGTTTATTATTATTATTATTGCTTTGTTCACGGCACAAGTTAAACCATGCATGCAAAACAGTTTACAGGGTAAACCAGCCGTTCCTGTAGTTTGGCATCAAATCAAAGAAGTCGCTTAGGTGAGAATGACTACGTGGACATGTAACGTGCTGCTAACAGTAAGTAGCAGCTAGCTTGGCACACGCTAACTTTTTCAGGTAACAATCATTCAAATCTGATGCACAGCTTAGTTTTTATTGCTGATGAATGATTTGATTTTTTGAATACCACCAAGCAAAAGCAAGTATAAAGTTAACCATCTGTTTCGGGAACTACAATAAAGCAACAGTTTCCTCTCAAAGGTGCATATTTGCAGCAGCTAGCACATCAACACACCACCACCAAGAAAACACACCTGGTGGTTATGGTTATAGTGACACCCTTAAAAGTAATGAACTGAACGTTTTAATTGGCACAAACAGCTACAGAGTACTTCATGTTGATTTGATACACTACCAAAGACATGATATTTTAAATCCAGAGCAGAAAATATAAATTGTGTCAAGAATATATTTACTAACCTTCAACAGGGCCTGATGTCTGAACAGAGGGTGGTGCAACTGTAATGGGAGGTGCTGCTAGTCCTGCCGGGACAACCGCAGGGGCCAGAGTTACAGGGACATCATCGGGGGTCTCTGGCACGACATTAGGGTCCTCCTGTGGTCCTGTGGTGCTCTCTGTCACATTGCACTCAATGATGGGATAGGCCACTGGCAGATGCCTAGAAGGGCCTTCTGAAAAAGTCGTTCTGGTAGCAGATGAGTCAGAGTCTCCACTCCCAGGGTAAGAACCACTGCCACTACTACTTCCTTCTCCACTGTACTCCAACGGCCCCTTACCAAGCTCCGAAAACAGCGTGCCTGAGTCCTCTGGTGATGTGTTTTCAGATACCTTTGTCATTAGATCCTCAGACAGAAAGATAACACTGCCTCCTCCTCCACTTGTTGAGGACTCGTATCCAGAAAGTCCTGATCCAGACAGAGAATGAAAACTTGAGCTTCCAAATCCAGACAGATATCCACCACTTCCCTCTGCAGAACTGTAGAGTAAAACCCCAGACGCCTCCTCCTCCACTCCAGACGATGACCCTGTCAGCTCAGTGAACCCTGAACCCACCAAAGTCACACCAGGGAAAAATTCAAAGACCCCTCCAGAGGCCGAGGCACTGAGGTCCCCACTGAGGTCCCCACTGACGTCTCCACTGAAATCACCACTGAGGTCCCCACTGAGGTCCCCACTGACGTCTCCACTGATTTCTCCACTGAGGTCCCCACTGAGGTCTCCACTGAGGTCACCACTGCAATCTCCATTAAGATCACAAATGAGAACGCCAGATCCTGAAATGTCCCCAGAGCCACTGAAGAAGTCTCCACTAAGCTCACTGTATTTACTGGAGGTGGTTGCATCAATCAGTTTATCATCTATCAATAAGATCTGAGCGTCTCCACTCCCTGAAAGCTCTCCTGACTGTCCACTACCACTTCCAGAGGCAAATGTGGATGGAAAACTGCTAGAGCCAGAAAACTCCTGACTGGTGACGAAACCAGAGGACATGTCTGTGGAAGAACCACTTTCTGTAGAACTGAAACCAGATCCAGACCAGGACGCATCCCCACTACCACTCAGCACTCCAGATCCCACATCAGATGAAAGGAAAGTAAGGATCTCTGTGCTTCCCTCTCCAGCTTCTTGAGGTCCTCCAGAACCTGAGCCCTCGCCTGAAGGAGTGGAGTCAGTGCCTGAAAAACAAATACTGATCGTGGACCCTTCTCCACTACCTGATCCAGAAACATCTGTACTGCTGGGACCTGATTCTCCGCTGGGTAGGTCAGCATGCGCACTGCCAGCCATGTCTCCAGAGCCAGAGGAAGGGAGGTCTCCAGAAGCAGAGCCATCTCCAGAAGTAGCCTTATCTCCAGAACCAGAGGAGTCTCCAGAGAAAATCTCGTCTGCAGGCTGTCCAGATCCAGACGATTCTCCAGAGTGACCTCCAGATGTGTAATCTACTACAGAAGTGTCTCCTGAGCCTGAACCAGAGCCTGAATTCTCTACATTGATGGGAGGAGATATGGAGGGAACAGCTGAGAACAGAAATTGAAAGTTAAGCTTAGAAACAAACGGGAGCAAATGGGTAATCCAGTCATGCTCTGAAGGAAACTCACCAGGTCGTAACAAATGGGTAGCTGATGTCAGATTTAGTAGAGCCTCCTCAATTTCTGTGACATTCAGTCCAGTTTCATCTGCAATAAGTCGAACGTCAGCTGTGAAAATGTAAGTGAATGATGATCATGGTGGTTAAGAGTCAAGTATAAGGTATAAATCGTCAATGATAAGAAGCCCTGTTTGGGAGAAAGACAAATGAATTTTCTGTCCCCTGGTTGCCAAAATTGGGAAAATAGTTTTAAAAAGCAAATGTGCAGTTAGACCTCAGAGGGTTAATGAATAGTAGAGACATTCAGAATTACCTCTGAAACAGTAAGCATCAAATCTGGCATCAAGTTCAGGATAGCCAGTCTGGTGATTGTACACAGTGTGCACTCCTATTTTCCCCGCACCGCACTCCGCACGTGGATTGTTGATGGGATAACGCACACTGCGATCTAGTAGCCAGCCTGCACGGCACTTGTCAAAGCCCATTTTCCAGGCAGCATAGAGATGTCCTGTGGAGGCCGCTGTGGCGTTCTGCTCTTGACAGCTACGAACAGCCTCACTGTAAGTGAAACCTTCAGCTGATCCAATGTGGAAAACCTCTCCTGTGGAACAGATGACAGTGAATAACAAAAATCTATACAATATTACAAAGTCATAACTAAAACTTTAGGCTTTTATCACCTTTGAGCCCGTCAGTGTAGCAGTACACATCGTATCTCTCGTGTGCTGGCCTCAGACCGTAGGATCGAACCCCGGGTCGATCTCCCAGATCTCCTACACAGCTTTCTCGAGGGTAAGCGATAGGATACCTACAGAGCACACAACTATAAAACCTGGTTTAAAACAGAAATCTCTTCACTTGCTCCAGAATAGCGATCCAGAATTACCTTACAGTCTGATCCAGTAGCCAACCTGCGTCACACTGCTGGTATCCAGCTTCATACGCTGCCTGCAGCTGCTGCGGCGTGGCGATTGAGCCTCCGACACTCTGGCAGGCTTGTTGGGCCTCGACAAAGGTGAAAGCGTAGCGGCCGGCAGCTGAACGATAATGGAAGACCACGCCTGTAGAGGAATCAGGAAAGACTACTGTGGGTTGAAATCCTGGAACGTCATTATTAGGGAATCTCTCTGGTCCTTCTTCAGTTATTATAGCATGCATCAGCGGCTCATTTACTGACCACTTGGAGGTATCACAAAGCCTTTGTGTGGCTCCCTGCCAACATCCGGCTGTGCTGTGGCTGACTGTATCAGATCAGTGACAGACACGGTGATGTTTGGCAGCTCAGCCAGAGGCGGGTCGGTGGGGCTTTCTGTGTAGGTGAAGTCCACGTTAGTAGGCATCATAGTCTCCACCTCTCCGGCAGCCTCACTCTCTGTCGTCGTGCTCCTGAAGAACACCTCTGGGCTCTGTGTCACTGTGGTGACTTGCGGCACACCGCTGCCCTCCTCTGTCATGCCTGAGCCGTCTTCATCAGTCGATTCTGAAGGTGAAAGAGGAGATGACGTCTAAAGGTGAGTTTTTAAAGAATCTTCTGGAGGAGCTGGTTTGAGCAAGCCACCTATCCAGTCGTTAAGTGATGACCTGACGAATCCTACTTCCGGGCCTAAAGTAGTCTGCGTTTAATATGGCTTTTGTGTTGTTAACATGTTTAATGTTTTGTATTTTCTTCTATTTAATCTCAAAAAGCTCCTAAAACAATCAGTGATCACTGTTGACCTCCCTCGGCTTTTATTACCGCTAATCATTTATTTAAGCTCAGTTTTTAAAACCTTAGGATGTAACTACAGCCCAGCCCATGCAGCAGTATATGAATGACTAACCTCGTATTGTGGATGGATTATCTCAGTTGTTCTCCTGGCTGAAGTTTGGTCCTTTTACAGCATCCTGCCATGCGATTACATTTGTTCCTGACCACCGAGAACACTCACGTTAACTTTTATCGAGTGGAAAAAAAGTTAGCTTGTTTATATTATGCTAACATAGCTGTGTCGCTAGCGGTCACGTAGCACATCATTATATACCAGCTAGCCAAACTTCAGCAACCCTACAAACGTCACTGCTGTTTAGTTTTCTGTCTTCATTTATGTTGGAAGTGATAACAGAGCTGTACGTTTTAATTTGTTTCCAAAACCCCGCAGTCAGGACATGCTATATTGTATTTAGATAGAAGCTAGCGAGCTAACTTCCTGCTAACTTCTAACTCCGTTTTCATGTATGCCTGGATGTTAAACTCAATTGTTACACCTGGTAGAGCAGAACGCTGATCATTTTATTAAAGATGAAAGACTTTAGACAGTTTTTCAACTCTTAGTAATGCCATAGTGATCGTTTGATATATGGACCTGCAGCGGAGTTTAGGCCCAGACACGGCTAGTGACGTCAGACTTAACGACCGGATAGGCCATAAGGCTAACGCATTAGCCGGGGAATCTGCCCTGGAGCCGTTTACCCAGTCTTACCCAGTCTAACCCTAGCCCTAGTCTTTTAATTAGGCCTTATCCACTCACAGTATTCAATGATACACGTCATTGAAAAACTTACAATATGGTGTATTATTTATATAAAATCCCAAAATGTCATGTTGTGGTCAAAGTCTCACAAAAAGTAATTAGATTACTGTTACTTTCCCGTAAACACGCTGCGTTACTAAAACGTGATTTTGTTTGTGAGAGTCTCTCATGACAACGACGTACGAGCGTGCGACGTCTGTGGTAACAGACATGTGCAGATCAACAATGGATAATATGGAGTGCAGGAGAGAGTACGACCGTGCAGCGTTTACAGCGTGGAAGTAATCACATTACTTTGAGTTTGATTCTGTAAAAAGTGACACAAACATTAGCGTCTGCTGTTCACTCTGCGTGGGAAGAAAACTTCTTTCTACAGCGAAAAATGAAACTTCAAATCTGAGCGAGCAGCGAGCACGCTGCCACGGGAACGTGACAGCCACAGAGAAACCCCCGGATCCCCCCACTGACATGACCGCTGTGGGCAAACCTCCACCCACCCCACTCCTGCCAAACACAGACAATAGATTTAAGAGCTGCTGAGTGTTCGATTCTATTCATTTTTACTGTGTTTTACTTGCATCTATTTGAAAGAGTGTAAACACAAAACATGATTTTATTTTATTTGCTGGAATATGCAGAACATAGGTTTAAATGTTAAACACGTTTCTTCAAGTCAAAGACTGTTGATATCATTTAATGTTTGCTTGATGCATAAAGATAAAATTAATAAAACATTTTTTTCATTTGATTCAGTTTTGTATGATGGATTATGCAGAAAAAATAGAATTGGGCTTAAAGTTCTGTTGCTTTATTACGTATTCAGGTTATTTTTAAAAAGTAACTAAGTAATAAAGTAACTAACTACTTTTGAATTACCTTTTTCAAGTAACTTGACCGACACCACCTACATGTTAGAACTACAGGAGCTGCTCAGTGAGGGAAACCCTTGCCATGAAGCTCCTAGTGCAGTTTTTGTGCTGATGTTAATGCCAGAGGAGCTCTGGGAAGCTCTGGGAAGCTCTGGGAAGCTGCAGTTACTGCGTCAGTGGAGTACTGGCGTGTTTTAGACATCATGCACCACAGCACTGGGTGACCTCTCTCTGTAACTTAAGTGGTCTGCCACTTTCTGGCTGAGTTGCTGTGGTTCCTAAACACTTTTACTTCGCAAGGGGGAAGAAAGTTCAGCTGATGTGTAGCATTGGCGTCCTATTACAGTACTACACTCAGTTAGCTCTTTAGAACGACTCGTTTTTCACAGATATTTGCAAACTGCATGATTTTTTTGCACTATTCGGCCACGTGATGCAGTATTGATCAAGTGAATAATGCCACAGTCACACATTTGACTGTGGCATTATTATGTCAGTGGCTAGAGACCAGTCAGTGACCTTCTGAATGGTAAACTGGTTGGTGAAACCCTCTTTACTTTTACCCATCGAGCGGTTATAAGACTGTAAACAATGGCACACAAACAGTAAAGGGAAATTATTGGCCTTCAGAGTAAAAGCTCTGTTCCACAGTTGCATCTTTTACATTGAAGACAAACAGTCCCTGTCTGTGGTTTGTGTTGGTGCAGCAAGCTGGTAGCATCCAAGGGAATCACCAGAAGGTTTCTGCTGCAGAACTGTCTTTCTGACCAATGTCAGCAGAAGGCCCCTCCAACTCTGGTGACAGGTGATTGATCACACTCTCTTGATCAGTGTGTGCAGGACATGACAATCCTACAGCCCCAGAGAAACCGTGGCATCTCTGGGGCTGTAGGATTCAAAGATTCAGAGGTTTGTACTTTAGTCCGTTTAGTATATGTAGGTTCTAGTAATATGCAACTGTTTCCTGCACATGTAAAATGTGGCAATACAAAGCTATAACTAGTGAAAGTACAGATGCACACTTGTGTGCTTTTATTGTGTGAGCGATACCTGTGTAACAGAAGGCGTCACAGCGAGACTCGGGAAGAGGATATCCTGTCTGGTTTGCGTGAAGATAAACAGTCCGTACCCCGATCAGCCCGCCTCCACACTGTGGCCTACGAATGTTGATGGGATAGCGGACACTCCTGTCTGCGAGCCAGCCAGCGTTGCAGACATCCATCCCTCCTTGCCAGGCCAGGTACAGCTGACCTGTAGTGGCCAGCTGAGCACCCTTATTAGAGCACGCCAACACAGCCTCTGAGAAGGTGAACTTCTCTGCAGTCGCAGTGTAGAAAACTCTGCCTGTCTCAGATAAAGAGCTTTGTGAGAAAAATAAAGAATACAAATCATGAAAGGATGAGTTTAAAATGCATTAAAGTGTACCTGTCATCTTCTCAGCGAAGCAGTAAACATCATAAGTCTCATTGAGATCCCTCACGCCGTAGGTCCTGACTCCAGGCAGTTCTACTTTGTCACCATAGCAGTTCATACGAGGACTCTGGATTGGGTACCTGTGGTTAAACAAAGTAATGTGAAGAAGAAAACACTGAAAACTAAACTCATGTTTGCTGCTCTACAGAAGTTTAACATGAGCACATTATGGTAAATCGTAAATGGACTGGTTCTTATATAGCGCTTTTCTACTCTGTCCGAGCACTCAAAGCGCTTTATACAGCTAATTCATTCACCCAATCACACAAGCACTTCTAAGCTCAAGTGCTAAGTATTTAACATTCATACACATTCACACTCCGATGGATGCATCGGAGAGCAACATGGGGTTAGTATCTTGCCCAAGGATATTTGGCATGCAGACTGGAGCAACCTGGGATTGAACCACCGACCTTCTAGTTAGTGGCTGATCCGCTCTGCCACCTGAGCTACAGCCACCCCTTATGATCTGCTCACATTAGCTTTGTCCTTTCAGACCACAATTCATTGATTTCACGTTTTTCCTTAAATCCACAGTAAAGAGTTTTAAAAACACATTTCAAAGAAGTTGAGAGCAGACTGGAAAATATGTCTATTTTAAGAAAACTCCCAGTACGACAAATTGTATTAACTGCTAAACATGACCAGGAAAGAAAGGAGAGGCTTGGTGCTTCATAAGTGGGAATGGAACTGAGCAGCTCCTGTAGTTCTAACATGTAGGTGGTGTCGGTCAAGTTACTTGAAAAAGGTAATTCAAAAGTAATTAGTTACTTTATTACTTAGTTACTTTTTAAAAACAACCTGAATACGTAATAAAGCAACAGAACTTTCAGCCCAATTCTATTTTTTCTGCATAATCCATCATACAAAACTGAATCAAATGAAAAAAATGTTTTATTAATTTTAACTTTATGCATCAAGCAAACATTAAATGATATCAACAGTCTTTGACTTGAAGAAACGTGTTTAACATTTAAACCTATGTTCTGCATATTCCAGCAAATAAAATAAAATCATGTTTTGTGTTTACACTCTTTCAAATAGATGCAAGTAAAACACAGTAAAAATGAATAGAATCGAACACTCAGCAGCTCTTAAATCTATTGTCTGTGTTTGGCAGGAGTGGGGTGGGTGGAGGTTTGCCCACAGCGGTCATGTCAGTGGGGGGATCCGGGGGTTTCTCTGTGGCTGTCACGTTCCCGTGGCAGCGTGCTCGCTGCTCGCTCAGATTTGAAGTTTAACTTTTCGCTGTAGAAAGTTTTCTTTCCACACAGAGTGAACAGCAGACGCTAATGTTTGTGTCACTTTTTACAGAATCAAACTCAAAGTAATGTGATTACTTCCACGCTGTAAACGCTGCAAGGTCGTACTCTCTCCTGCACTCCATATTATCCATTGTTGATCTGCACACGTCGTTGTCATGAGAGACTCTCACAAACAAAATCACGTTTTAGTAACGCAGCGTGCTTACGGGAAAGTAACAGTAATCTAATTACTTTTTGTGACACTTTGACCACAACATGACATTTTGGGATTTTATATAAATAATACACCATATTGTAAGTTTATCAATGACATGTGTATCATTGAATACTGTGAGTGGATAAGGCCTAATTAAAAGACTAGGGCTAGGGTTAGACTGGGTTAGACTGGGTAAGACTGGGTAAACGGCTCCAGTGCAGATTCCCCGGCTAATGCGTTAGCCTTATGGCCTATCCGGTCGTTAAGTCTGACGTCACTAGCCGTGTCTGGGCCTAAACTCCGCTGCAGGTCCATATATCAAACGATCACTATGGCATTACTGAGAGTTGAAAAACTGTCTAAAGTCTTTCATCTTTAATAAAATGATCAGCGTTCTGCTCTACCAGGTGTAACAATTGAGTTTAACATCCAGGCATCCATGAAAACTGAATTTATGACATTTAACAGAGTTAGAAGTTAGCAAGAAGTTAGCTCGCTAGCTTCCATCTAAATACAATATAGCATGTCCTGACTGCGGTGTTCTGGAAACAAATTAAAACGTACAGCTCTGTTATCACTTCCAACATAAATGAAGACAGAAAACTAAACAGCAGTGACGTTTGTAGGGTTACTGAAGTTTGGCAAGCTGTAGCTAATGATGTGCTACGTGACCGCTAGCGACACAGCTATGTTAGCATAATATAAACAAGCTAATTTTTTCTCCACTCGATAAAAGTTAACGTGAGTGTTCTCGGTGGTCAGGAACAAATGTAATCGCATGGCAGGATGCTGTAAAAGGACCAAACTTCAGCCAGGAGAACAACTGAGATAATCCATCCACAATACGAGGTTAGTCATTCATATACTGCTGCATGGGCTGGGCTGTAGTTACATCCTAAGGTTTTAAAAACTGAGCTTAAATAAATGATTAGCGGTAATAAAAAGCCGAGGGAGGTCAACAGTGATCACTGACTGTTTTAGGAGCTTTTTGAGATTAAATAGAAGAAAATACAAAACATTAAACATGTTAACAACACAAAAGCCATATTAAACGCAGATGTATTAGGCCCGGAAGCAGGATTCGTCACGTCATCACTTAACGACCGGATTACAAGTAATTTGGGGATATCATAATCTGCAGTCTTGCAGTCTCTGTTCTAAATTATCCCAAAGTTATCGTATCAGGTTAAGCTCAGGACTCTGTGCAGGCCAGTCAAGTATTTCCACACCAACCTCAGTCATCTTTATGGACCTTGGTTTGTGCACTGCTGCGCAGTCATGTTGGAACAGGAAGGAGCCATCCCCCAAAACTCCAAAATGTCTTGTTATGCTAAGCATTAAGAGTTTCTTTGACTGGAACTACGGGGCCAACTCCAGCCCTGCACCATAATCCCCGCTCACCAAACTTTACCAGCTCTTAATCAACATTTTTTTGATTAAGATGCCAAATTACAGTTTTTTACTGAACAGAAAAATGAGTTTTAGTCCTATGTTGTTCTGCTTGGTTAATTCTGACCTCAGCGCTTGCTTAAACTTAAATTTAAAAAAGTGAATTTAGCCGTTTTCATTTTTGGCAGATTTCTCAAATATGTTTCTTTTCTTGCTTTTATGAAGGGCCATGTTATAAATTTTGGAAATAAAACTAGTGAGTAGTTGCTCCTTGGGTGGGTGCTGACCTGACTGTGTGATCAGAGAGCCAGCCAGCGTCACACTGGTGAAAACCGTCATCGTACGCCGCTTGGAGCTGTTCAGGTGAAGCCATTACAGCACTATTCTGGGTGCACGCTGCCTTTGCCTTTTCAAAAGTCAAACTGTAGCGTCCCATGATGGCCCTGTAGTGGAACACAGTGCCTGGAGAGACAAAAAGTGGGATAACAATAAGAAAGAGCGATGGTGCGATGTGACCAAAAAATCCATATAATTTTGGTCCTTTTGTCAACACTATCACATAAAAGTGAAAAGGTATCGACTCCTGCCTCGCAGACATCATGTGTCACTCATACCTTGAACCTGGACGTGCACGATGCTGTGGTTGTCCTCGATGTCGTGCTGAACCTCACAGCGATACACTCCCGTGTCACTGGAACGCAGCTCAGATATCCTGATGCTAGCGTCTGTCGGGGTCCCAGGATAACCTATCAGCTGGACTCTGTCCTGGTAGTTCTCAGTGATATGCACTTTCCCCCCCTGGGCAACAATGATGGTTGTGACCTTTTCTTTAGTCACAAAGCTCCATTTGATCCGATGAGACAAGGGGGCAATGGTGGGAGCGCCAGGGTCGTCAACAGTGTGATCCTATGAGAGGCGACATCATTTACAAACATTTTCGAGGGTTTATAGACACAAACATACGTACATACATGTCAGGTAGTTAAAATAATACGACAGGTTCAATCTAAGCTTCTGTTACTTTATTTGCTGACTAAGCAGCTGTACTGTTGTTTGGATGTCAGGTCTGCTGAGATTACTGATCTATTGCATTCTGTGTAGTGGTTAACACGTGTGCTCCTAACGCTAACGCTGAAGCTAATGATGTCATGGTGGCTAAGGCCTTCTTTTATATGGCACACAAAACAAAGGTGTAGTTTGCCATTTACACACCTCAAAGTAGCACGGTAACGTCAGCGTTCCCCCCAGCAGAGGGCGCTGTGGACCCTCCAGGAGAATGATGACACTCAGTACATCCTCTGGGTCTGTGAAGGTCAGACATGCACACAATGTAGAAAGACAAGACTGCTACACGCCAGTGCTGACTGATGAGGACACTGGAGAGAAACTGTAAGCTGCACTTCTTACCCATATAGGACTGCTGCTCATAAACATCATATGTGGCTGAGGTGACAGTCACATACAAAGCCATCAGCACCGTCCCCTGGATCATGTTCATCCTAAAAATCAAACAGGAAAATTAGCAGGAACACGACTGTGACTCGAACTCTTCGTCACACTTGGACGCTGATGTTAAATGCGAATCCTTTTTTCTTATGTCCTACCTTTAGAAGTGAAAAAAGAGAACTTAATCTAAACTGTTGAAGAACAGGTCAATTAAAATGAGACCACAAAGGTATTATAACCTCATTTTCTTACCTCCTGCAGTCCATAGCCTGAGTGTGTAAAACGTGCTGTACTGAGATGCTGTAGCACTACGAGGCTGGTTCTGATCATTTATTCAAATGAAAACAGAAAGGTTTCAGGTTCTTCGTCTCTGGTAAAGACTATACTTATCATAATAATCCAGTAATACTAAAACTTACACTGAAAATAATAAAATTACACTGAAACAAAAACTACTGCAGCTAATCTGAACTGATGATGGAAATTATAAACCCCCCAAATTTCATGTATAAATACAAAGCTGTAGTAAGTCGTCAGTCCAGTGACCAATATATTCGCACAGGTGACCTTTTGATGGGCGGAGCAGTGGAACCGTGCAGGGACTGATTTGTGCGTTTAGAATTTACATGTTTTGTTTGGAGGGAACATTTTACCTTCTTTTCTTATTTATTTCAGTATTACTAAAGCTACTTTTTGGATTATTCATTTATTTATTTGAGATGTGCCAAATCCCACAAGACTTAACTTTACTTCTAAGATTTTTTTTTATGTTCGCTGGAAGAGACATTTTGATTTTTAACATACTTTTTTGTTTAAATTTGTATTTGTTTGGCTGAGTGTGTGAGAGAGATAAACACTGGAACGGCCTGGAAACGTGGCTACAGTGGAAAAAAGAAGCCAGTTTCTCTCAGTTTCCCTCCCCACCATTGTGGGGTTTTTATTTAAATAAAATGATTGTTGTTTTCTGAACAGAGGCTGCTGCTGTTCTGAGTAAATGAATCACTGCATTAGCAGCGGGAAAAGGCTGCCGTTAAAACAGCACTATCATTTTTTCTGCTTCTCTTAGTTCAGCCAACATTATTAGCAAACTTGCTCATGAGCCAAATAAATAAATAAATGGCTCTTGTATAAACGATCGGTGAAAGGCTCAGCCTGTCCTTAAACCTTAAACTGGCTCACATACAAATAGACATTTGATATTTTCTACTTTAATTATTTACTCCGTGCTTCATGTTTTGTCCTGGTAAACTGTTGCTTTTGGCTTTTTGGAGGAAGTTGGTGAACAAATGGGCAGTAACTGCACGATCTGATTGGATGTCCAAATTTAGCACAGAATTTCACATAATGCTTTTTTTCTTTCTTTCTTTGAACTCTTGAAGCTGGAGGGTCGATGTCTGGACTAAGTGACAGCTCATTAGCACTGAGTTTGTGTGAGTGGTGCTGGTGGCCAGCTCCACACTGCATTCATTCAGCCGCTGTGGTAAGGTCCACTCCCACAGAGACTGGGCCCATAAGACCAGATCTGTTCCCCGTGAAGCCTGTGTTATGGCAGCTCTGACGACACCAGGGCTGTGTAAACAGCACAGCGTAGATTCCAGAGTCCGCCCTTTCCATCACGTCCTAACACTGCTCACATTCAGGCTGGAGACCGGAGTGCGACGTGATGGAGGGAGGCCAGTCAGGCCTTTGATCCTGGACAACGACTGAATTTATATTTCTTTAAATGAGGCAAAACGTTCATGTGATGGTGTAAAAATGTCATGTTTGTCACAGGTGATGACTGTGTTGTTCAACCATGGGAGGAAATTAAGGTGTGAGATAGGATGGCTGAGCCCCAATACTGTGCTCTTCAGTGAACTAGCTAACGTTAAGCAATGTTCAAATATGGACTCAGAGTTCTGCTTCCAGGTATAGATGCATACAAGATGGTTTGGCCCACCACCCACCACTCTGCTTTACAAAGTCAACAAGGACAGTTTAAAATCCTTTTCCTGGTTACTTTTCTTTGACCTTAATGCTAAATGCTAATTGTAAAGGCTGCAGCTTCAGACAGATGCTGAATTACAGTAAACAATAAAAAAGGAAGAATTGATAAGTTTGATAATATTTTTGGTCTAAATGCTCTTTCATTTGCATAAAAGCAAATGTAACAGGGTCATAAATCACATATTGTTATAATTACACAAAATGTGTTCTAAACCCCCAAACTGTTCCTTTTATACCTGACTTTTAGGACCCCAAGCCTGTAGTTATGTTCATTATCAGTTAGAGCCCCTCCTCATTCTTTGCTTCTTCTTTTTTGGTGCAATCCTATAAATACAATGTACCACTTTTGCCTCTCCCCTTTTCTACAATTCCCCTGTGGGAGAGGAGCTGGAGTAGGCAAATTATTTACTTGGAGGTCTTTCTTTCTTTACCTTTTTTATCAGACACAATGCAGAATCACACCAGTTACACAAACACACTAAACTCTGAGAGTTAAAAACAGACCAGCTGACCAGAGAGGCTGTTCTCACACTTATTACTGGGCACGCATGAAAAAAGGGATGAACATGTTGCACTGTGAAAAACAGAAACACCAGTAAGAGCCGAAGAGTCAGTGAACTGGTGCTACTTAATGCCACAGTTCTTCTTCTGATCTGAGGCGAAGCATCAAAAAATGAGCTTTAAGAAAGAGCGCTTAAAGATGTACAACCATGAACAGGAGTAATAAAAGGCTGCAGAGGCCACAAATGACGGCTGAATCCTACTGAAGGAAACGCATCACCAAAAAACGGCAGCACATAAAAAAGACGAGAGCCTCAACCAACCCAGTGTTAGTGATGTCATCACTTGTTGTAAGCACGGTTATAGTTGTAACCAGATTTGTTGAAGCGTCGCTACATTGTTACGTGACAGCAGCATCTTCATGTTTAGGTTTTTCCACAATTACATTCCTCACATTGATCCATTTTCAGGTAGGAGAACTATACTTCCTGAAACCTGGGATTTTTTCACAGCCTCCTCCATGCCACAGGCAAAAGTCCTGTAAGACCCCTGCCTGTCTTACACTGTGGACATAACAATCTGTTACACTTTTGATTTGATTATACTCAGATATAAAATCAGAACAGAATTGGGGGAAAAGGCTTTTAAATACGCTGCCCCTGCTTCCTGGAATAATCTGCAGAAGGAACTGAAATGATCAGAATTGGTTACCTTGGGAGAGCTTAAGTCTGTCTTAAAGGAACGAGAGAATAACTCTTTTACTCAGTGTGATTGTTTTTAATGTACTCTTAGTTTGATCTGTTATTGTATATTTTACACATGTTGGTATGGGATATTGTATTTGTTTTAAATGTTATATACCTATGTGGTATGTGACTTTTGTTGCCATGATGTCAGGTCTCTCTTGGAAATGAGAGTTTTAATCTCAATGAGATTTTTAACTTGGATAAATAAAGGACTAATAAAAAATAAAAAATACTTGGCATAACATCTGGGGTGACAAAAAAACTGTTATTCTTATTTATGGTCATGATTTTTTGTGCGTGTGGATGACTGAATGTAGTGTAAAGCTCGTTGGGGTCTTTAGGGACGAAGTAAAGCGCTACACAAATACAAATACAAATACAAATACAAATACAGGCCATTTTTACCATATTGCTGATATTTCAAGCAAACGATACATCAAACGATTTCTTTATTTCTGTAATTCTGGGCTAATACTTGTAACATTCTGAGCTATTTATATTTGATTTATCTCAGGGCTGTTTAAATGTTTACTGTGAGATACTGTATCTTCCTTTAGTGATATTTTCTGTAATTCTTACATACAGATATATAATGAAGACAACACTAAATACAAGTATGCAGATCAGCACCAGAAGGTAGACTTGAACTCATCTGGGGTTTTCACAGGTATAGTTTATGATGTAAAAACACAGAATTTGTTGTGAAAATAAGATTTAAGGAAAAGCACCCAAATAACATATATGCATGAGTAAGAGCATCCATCCTTCCTCAGAAAATATGCCCGAAAAAGTCTTGCAAAAAAGCAGATTACTCACCTGTTGTAGAAAGACTGGCACACCTGTGGCTGTTAAATCCTTCTTCACGGTGTGCTTCTTGAGCTCCAAGCTGAGAGTTTAAAAGTCCCGGCGAACAGCAGGAGCAGAGAGCTCAGGATGCTCAGCTGTGTGCAGAGGAAGGAGCCTGAAACCAGGTCTGGCTGTCAAACCTCAGGGGGGCCACGCCACCATCAAGCTGCTCAGAATGAGGTGTGGACAGGTCTGATACCTGCTTTCAAAGTAAGAGCACATGGAGCAGATGGTGACTTCAATTCTCAGAGGCAGGATTGCTGCTGAGGAAGTTTTTCAGCCACAGTAAAATGATTTTAGAAGAACTGATAAAAACTCGTAGTGGGATTTATCTCTGCACTCCAGGTTTAGTCATAATCACACATTTCACTGCATGGATTTGTTTTCATTATGAATATAATAGAAACATAAGAAGTTCATGTGATGATACATGGAAACCTATAAGCTGTCCCACGTGGTTTTGGACAAGTGATGATGTAATTACTATGAGCCCTTAAAACGGCAAAAAAAAAAGCTGTGTTGTTGTCTTAAAATAATAATATGGGCATTACTATTCAAGTATGATTTATAACATTTCAATCAGGGGGTCAGCAAGCTTATTTTAGTTACTTAACGTTATTGTATGTTCTGGAATTTAACTTGTGTCCAATTTCAATAATAATAATATTAAGCAGATCTTCATATGATATATACTATCATATGTTATCTGTTAATTTGCTCATAATTCATGACTAAATGAAAAAAGTGTCATAGTTATAAAGAAAGTAAAACAGAATCATGCCATGCTTTTATTTTGAAAGAACAGTGCAGGGTTTTTAGGGGGTTGGTTTGTGATTCGTTTGATGGGAGTGTAGAGGGGAGCTGGAAGGATGTGCAGCATCCCACAGACATGGTGGAAATGACTGGGTGATATTCTTCAGCTGATGTTCACATTCAGACGTGTTCGGCAGACGCAGTGTCTCAGAGATGAAGTGATAATAAAATGCGAGGGTATTTCTGAGCCAAATATTTCACACAGCAGGATTTATGATAGAAAACTAAACCTTTAATCAGATAAAGTGAATAATGGCACCCTACAGATTCCTTATGGTTTTCTGCTGTCCTGACATCAAACCTGGACTCATTAATGGACACTGCCATCAGGCCTCACCCCCACCCTCTCTGTGTTTGATTTCACTCCTGAAAAAGTAAAAAGGACCTCTACACTAGGAACAAAGCTGCTCTTTCACTGCTCGTAGGGCAGAAATTACAGAGCGTTCACATGGCTAATGTGTTGGTGCCATTGACACTCATGATTGGGATCTAGCTTGAGTTTGAGTAATGATGGTAATACTCTTTTCCTCCAGCAATACAAATTATGATTTTAACAGTTTGCTGCTCAGGTGTATGAATGCTGTGATGGGAGGCTGATGGATGCAGAGTGGGAGCACTGGCCTGACTGGATTTAAATCTGAATGGTGTACTGTAACCAGACTGCCTGGACTTTGCTTCAAAGAGGAGGGGGAGGAGGCCCCGGCTGCGCCTGTATGCCCGGAGTTTCAGCACTTGTCCCTGTTTTCCATGTTTAGAGTTTTCCATTTTTAGGTTATTTATCCACAGTCTTTGGAACGAGGTGTGTCTACAAGTTGGGCTATTAATGCTGGACCCAGAGTGAGGTAAGATGACCAAACTGTTAGACTCAAGCCCTACGCTGGAAAACTGTCATCAACCTGAAGAAGCAGCTTTGTAATGCAGTGACATAAGAATAACGGTAAACTGTGAGTTATTCATGCACCTGTGGCTGTTACAGGCACATTATAATTGTAATTCTGTCGTCTCTGAGCACACACACAAACACACACACACACACACATCATGGATCGATGACAGTTTCGGTTCAGTCCTTGGGGATTAGGAGACATTTAACTTTATTCATAAGCTCCTTTCACTGCAAAGGCCACCTTAGACAGTGCTGTTGTCTGAGAGTTGCATGACACAGAATAAACCAGTTTGCTTTGTCTTCACCTCTCTGTGTATGTACGCCACTTTGCTGAGACTGAAATAAAACTGAGCACTCAAATGGAGCCTTGAGTGCTCAAATTGAGCAGAAAGCACTGTATAAGTACCAGGCCATCTAACATGTAACAGCTTTGTAGGAGGTGGTGATCTGTGAGTGAGCAGATCCCCTGTGGAAACAATCCAAACCTTCACACTCTACCAGCTGAGTTATACCGACTCTTTCTCAGGCAGAACATCACACCAACAACACAAAAGCAATGCTTACAAAAATACCTGTGCATGTGGATTGGGCCTCAATTTATGCATGTGTGCCCTAACAGAGAAACGGTGAGACACTATAGTCTCTCATGTGGTGATTAAAAACACATTTGTATGGAGCAGCTGCTGTTGGTGACGCACTGGAGATCAGTCGGCAGGTGCAGATGGCACAGTGCACAGAGACCATGCCTGAGTCCAACTGAACGTGCCGGGCCCACCTTATCAAATGGTCACTGTACTCTACGAACTGGACTCTGCAGGTCAAACGCCCTTGTGCACTCAGATCAGCTGATCTGGGAGAGGGCGCTGCTCTGGTGACGATCAGCAGGTTGTCTCATTGACCACGGTACAGATCACCTGGTGTGAGTCACTCTTTGTCTGTGCTGGTCCTAGCTACAACTCACCATGTCTTTGGTACTGGTTCAGTCCAGAACCAGGAGCCTCAAACCTTTTGAATTTGACGAACTGGAGAATAAATTTCACATTAATTTTTTATAAATCACAGTTTCAGTAGAGGGGCTTTAGTTTGCAACTCCTCCTTGTTTTCCTGTGTTAAAGGAAATAGCCATCAGTGTTTCAGCAGGGAAGCCCTTGTGAAGCTTTTATTAGCGTTTGTTCATTTTTTAGTTGTATTTGTTTTATTCACTATGTGAGCTGATATTGCATTTCAAACAAAGAGCAAAGAAAAAGCTGATAAAGCTTCACCTGTCCTAAAGGAATGTTTTACTTTAACACAGACACAGCTGTTATATAAGTTTGATGGGTATCGAGCTACTTCCATTTGATCTTTTGAGACCTGAGAAGCTGTAGTCAGGAAGTCTGCCCTCCAGTGCTTTTGTTAGAAACCCCCCCTGGAGAACTTCTCCTGGAAGCAGAGCCTGTTTATTTTTGCTTGCTATGTGGAAGAGTGGAACTACAACAAATCTCTTGTTGGAGCCTAAAATGTAATCCGGTCAAACAGAACAAGTTAAATTTGATGTTTTGTGTTTATTTTTGGATTTTTTTAGGAACTGAGGTGTTGCAGAGTTTACAGCATCAAGCTTAAAAGGAAAAACAAACACCGGCATGAAGTGACTTTGGCCAAGGACTCTGTAGTCCACAGGAACACAAAGTGTTTAGTTAGTGGGAGAACATTTACTAAAAGAAAACTATGTGCACACCACATCAAAATAAAAGGAAACGTTTTATTTCACATTTGTGTGATTAATAGATCCCCAGTTTGATCCCGGGAGGAGTCCGAAACAGGCAGCCCAAAGTAGCATTAGCCATCTTCTTGATCATCTTCTTAGAGGGACGCTACCAAATCTGGGTCAGGCACATTTGATGATGATTGAACTCATGTGGGGTTTTTTAAATGCAGTGCAAAAAATAAAAATACACACACACAGATATATAAATATTTATATATATATATATATATATAAATAAATATTTATATATATATATATATATATATATATATATATATATTAGGGGTGCAACGATACACAAAATTCACGGTTCGGTTCGGTTCGATACTTTGGTGACACAGTTCGATATTTTTTCGATACAAAAAAAATGTTCATGCCTTTTTAATTTGTCATTTATTAAAATTATAAATATATATTTTAACTCAAAAGTACAGTTTTTAAATTTAATGTTGCTGAAACAACAAAGTAATAAAAAAATTAATCTATCTGATGGAGAAATCCCTCATCTTTGGAAAAGAGTTTATTACAAATAAATTTCTCTTTCCAAATATAAAGCTATACTATACACTTCTTCTGGGCTATATTCTCAGCAGCATATTAAACATATCAGGTCCCCATAAGGAGAATCATGTGCTAACGGCTGTCTAAATGACTCTGTAAAGTTTGTAGCATGCGTGCTTGTTGTTTTTGTCTGCTTCCACTTGTCTTTGCACTAGGATGATGTCGGTGTAAATGTGCAGTCATATTCGTTGTGTTCCCACTAGTGCTGTCAGCGTTAATCTCGTTGAAATGAGGTTAACGCCACAACACGGCAAATCTCCGTTAACGAGCTACCGCGGATCGCCCCGTGAGTGGGGCTGGATGGCCAACACGTTAACGAGCTAACTGCGCTAACGCACTAGTTCCCACCAATGTAATTGAGCATTGCGTGGCACATCCAACATACTGTTTTACTTTTGTCTATGACGCGCTTACCTTCAGGGTCATACGTCACATGAAAACCAAAATAGTTCCAAACGCCACATCTGAATGAGGGTGGGGGAGGTTCAATTTGCCATGTTGCAATGAGAGCTTAACTTCTGTCTCGCTAGCTTGCCCTGCACTCAGTGAATCTGCGTTCGACTACTCCGCCTAAGCTGCACTGTCGAGCACAGACAGCATCGTCAGAAGAAAAGTTGATAAAATAAATTAAAAATTTTGTATTGTTCAATACATATGCGTACCGAAAGCACTGTATCAAACGGTTCAATATCGATACGAGTATTGTTGCACCCCTAATATATATATATATAAATATGTAGAAGGAAGGAGGCCAGGGACTAGTGAGTGTCAGCACCACAGTCCAGGATGAGACAACAAACATCCACCAATACATCAGGAAGATGGCCCCAACTGACCGGGTGCTCAGTGAATACCTCAGGCAGCAGAAACTCAAGAAAGAAGAGGAACCATCATGGAAGGACATGTACCACCAGCAGATAGCAGAGGTGACTGACATTCAGAAATCCTACCAGTGGCTGGATAAAGCTGGACTGAAAGACAGCACAGAGGCACTAATCATGGCAGCACAGGAACAAGCTCTGAGCACAAGATCCATTGAGGCTGGGGTCTATCACACCAGGCAAGACCCCAGGTGCAGGCTGTGTAAAGATGCACCTGAGACAATCCAGCACATAACAACAGGGTGCAAGATGCCAGCAGGCAAGGCATACATGGAACGCCATAACCAAGTGGCCGGCATAGTATGCAGAAACATCTGTGCTAGGTATGGCCGCGAAGTCACAAGGTCAACATGGGAGACGCCTCCAAGGGTGGTGGAGGATGACTGAGCTAAGATCCTGTGGGACTTCCAGATACAGACGGACATACTGGTGGTGGCTAACCAACCGGACAGAGTGGTGGTAGACAAACAGAAGAAGACGGCCGTAGTGATCGATCCCAATGACAGCAACATCAGGAAGAAGGAACACGAGAAGCTGGAGGAGTACCAAGGGCTCAGAGAAGAGCTGGAGAGGATGTGGAGGGTGAAGGTAACGGTGGTCCCCGTGGTAATCGGAGCACTCGGTGCGGTGACTCCCAAGCTAGGCGAGTGGCTCCAGCAGATCCCAGGAACAACATCAGAGATCTGTGTCCAGAAGAGGGCAGTCCTGGGAACAGCTAAGATACTGCAGGACCCTCAAGCTCCCAGGCCTCTGGTAGAGGATCCGAGCTTGGGGGATAGATGGAGACTGTTTCCTAAATCTAAAAATACTTTTTAATGTGTCATCATGACAGTGTAGTCACTGTTTGTCCGCCAATATATCATCTTAAACATCCAGCTACCTTCCCGTTAAAATGAGATTGGGTAGTTAATCTGTTTATGGTGTTTGTCACAGAGCTGCGTGTCCTGTGGAGGACAGAGCAGACCTTCTTCTGCTGGGCCACAATCACAGCTAATAAAACACAAGTTCCCTCAGCCAGACCACTGCTGGGTCCACTCCCAGAGTCACTGATTACTCTATCAAGGCACTACTGTTGAGACATGTGTCCCCACCCTTTATAAGAAGTCTTATAAGTGTTTTGTATGACTTTCTGACCCCAAACTCATTGAAGTGGGCCAAACAGGATGTGTTTACAGGTAGTGGCAAAATAGCTTAAAGCTACTCTAGCTTCTTCATAAAGCGAACCCTTTGGATAACTAGCACAATTTGCACCTGTATTTATTTTTATTTATTTATTTCAAAGGTCTTTTTATTAGACAAAGGTTCCAATACAATGTATACAATAACACAAAATGCTTCAGAATATTCCAAAATTTCAATCTTGTTCCCACCCTAACCCCTAAAACAACAAATAATTGGCAGCCTGCTGCCCAACTAAACCAAAAAACAAACAGAAAAAAACAAACAAAAGCAAAAAACAACAAACAGACTCATAAAAGGAAAAAAAAAAAGAAAAAAAAAAACCAAGAAGGGGGGGGGGGGGGGGGAGGTTCCTTGGACTACTCAGTAACAGTAGTTGTGGGCCTTTCAAAGAAGTCCAGAAAGGGGGACCACAGTTTATAAAATTTATTTTTAGACCCACGAACTGTATATCTAATCTTTTCTAAATCCATACAAGACATTACATCTTTTAGCCATTGCGTGTGTGAGGGGGGAGAAGAGTCTTTCCACTTCAGCAGTATAGCTCGCCTGGCCAACAATAATGAAAAGTTTAATGTTTTGAGTCTGGAGTTGGACAGATTCAGATTCTGGACCGCACCAAACATAGCACAGAATGGCTCTGGTTCAATTTGATGCTGCAGGACTTCAGACATGGTATGGAAAACAGATTTCCAAAAAGTGGACAAAGAAGGGCAGGACCAGTACATATGAAACAATGTACCAGGGGCACCCCCACACCTTACACAGGCTGGGTCCATCCCTGGGTATATGTGTGCCAGTCTATCCCTGGACCAATGCCCCGATGAACTATCTTAAATTGGATGAGTGTATGTCGAGCACACATTGATATATTGTGAACCCGGCCAAGGATAGAGTCCCACAGTTCATCCGTAATACGAAAGGTAAGGTCCTTTTCCCATTTAGATTTGATAACAGCTACTGAAGAGCCTTGTAAATTGGAAATTGACCTGTACAAGGCTGATATTATGCCCCTTGAGGTTGGGTTTACCATTAAAAAATCATCTACTGGATTGTGTGGAGGCATCTGGGGGAATTCTGCTGTCACACTCTGCACGTAGTGTCTGGCCTGTAAGAACCTAAAAAACTGAGCTGGAGCTATGCCAAATTTGGCGGATATTTGAGAGAAACTTACAAATTGTCCATCTTCATATAAGTCTGCAAAGGATTTTAGGCCCTTTTTATGCCAGATATGAAAAGCATTATCTGCCATTGAGGGAACAAATAGGTGGTTTGCTGCAACTGGGCTTTGAATTGATTTATTTTTATTTTATTTCTTTTTTTCTAGTATATGCAAAAAATATAAATGAGGAAGTCACTCTACCTGTTTAGACACAGGCACAGTAATGAATAAACATAAATGATTTCAGGTAATTTTATAACGATATCACTAATGGCTACTGCAGACCTGATTATTCACAAATAGGTTTCTGACCTGGTATTTTGTTTCGGCCATAAATGGCTGCATGTTTGGAAGAAAGGGTGGAGTGCTAAGCTATTAGCTGATGCTAACAATGGTTAGCAAGTGGTGCGTCCATGTAGTTTGCATGCACAGACACACATAAACAGAGTAGTTAAGTAAGATACAAATATAATGCTTAACTTTCACTCACCAAAAAGCAGAAATCTTCTTCCACAATATGTCAAATATTTGTTCTATAATTCATTTTAAAAAATCAACCAACAGCAGGCCCAGAGCCGCAATTCCATGGAAAAAGGCCTAGAAAACAGCTGTTAGCTAGTCTACACCCATCAAAGTGGCCACAGCTAAACCAATAAGCTTAACCAGTATCCAAATGGTAGACTTGTGAACTTTTGGGACAAATCAAATATCTTACCTTGTGTTATCTTGTAAAAAATATTCACCCGTTGAGCAGTTTAAGAGGAAAACTACCTACTGAGGAGTGTTTGACATTTTAATATTAGAGTCTATGGGAACTGGTTCACTTTCCATTGGTTCACTGCGATGGCCAGAATCCTTATAAGAATATTATAATGAAATTATAATAGAACAGATGGTTAATTGGTGTTTCTGAACAACAGTCAGTTAGTGGAATTAAACTTCTGAGGTGTCAGATATTTAAATCATTATTGGGGGATTTTTTTAATGCTCATTTCAAGATATCATCTCTATCAGTGATGAACTGAAGCTTATTGTTGCAATCAACTTGTGCTATGATCTCCAAATCCACGGTAGGATACACTGATCGTGTTTTTCTAATAAAAAGAGGAAATCCATCATCTCGTTCAGCGACGTGGAGACAGGAAGCACAGCAGCAGCAGGCTGGTGTCCAGCGGCACAAAGACTGGATCTGCATTCATAATGAAACCTCTTGACGTGCGCTGACCTACTGCTGTAAGTCACAGAGAGTGTAACGCCCCTGACTTCGGCAAATGGAAGCCATATGAGGGTGGAGGGCAGCAGAGGCCTCCTCACAGAGGGTCTTTGTGGCAGACGCTCGTAGTAGTGAAAGAGAATACGCAGATCATTTAGATTTATTTGACTGAATGTGTGACAAAAGATGTCTCTTCACCTGACAGCCCGTTTTACTCTATACACTGACAACTAAAAGGTAGTTTTATTTTTTACCAGCAATATTTGTGGATGTGGGCGCCCCCACTCCTCTGCACGTTCGCTTACAGAAGAGCCTTGTTACCACCCTGTTGAGCCTGCTGTTAATAAAATGCTCTTTTCATAGCAGTCCTCTGCAACCGCCCATTGGCCTGCACACAAGTATGTAACCGAGTATCCCGTGGTTACAGGGTCCTGTCTACACAGTGGCTCAGAGAAACACTGACGTCAAAGCTGGCCCTCACATCAACAGCAGCAGCAGCGGCAGGATGGAGGTTTTGTTCCAAGAGTGCAGGGTCACCTTTTAAAAAGGCTGAACCTCTGAAATGAAGAGATTAAAAATCTCTAATTCCTGGAAGGTGTTTTTAAAAGCCTTGAATTCAAGCTGAAAGTCTGCACTTCAATCACACCTTGATTGATTTAAAATTCACTGCAGTGGTGCACAGAAGCAAAATTACAAAAGTTCATACTTTTAAAAAAACATATATGGTTTTAGATCATCTTCTGTATGTCCTCCTGTCCTGACTCCTGTTGAGTTTCATGCTTGATGCCTTCATTCACCAGCCTTATGTCGAATTTCCATGTTCTCCATGAGCCTGGACAGTCTGAGCAGTCCAATGCTCAGACTGACTACACAAAGTTGTGAGTGTGAAGGAACAAAGTTTTATTTCAGTACCTCAGAAAGTTTAAGGCCAGCTGACGCTAGATCCCATCAGCAGTAAGTGCTGTAGAACAAGACACTGACCTCCACAAGTTATAAGAACCACAGAATATGAAAATTATATTAAATATTAGTACTTTTATTTAAAACAAAATCAATTAAAAAAGAGACAAATGTTAAAAAAGCCCCGGTGCATGTGGCTTGCCAACCCAGCCAGACTCATGAGAAAGCAGCCTGTGGCTTCGGTGGTCCTGCTGGATTCAGAAACCAGCTTCCAAGATTACAGAGGAACAGGTATTTTCTAGATACTAAAACCTTGTAAACCTTGCCAATCACAAAGGGTTTTCCAGTTTTCCACTCGTAGATCAAACATGTTTGTCACTTTGTATTATCAGCCCACAACAGGCACCCAAAGGGCCTTTCCTAGAACCCTCTGTTAGGACAGGAACTGAAGAAGATCATTCTTTTTCCCATTCCCGTTTGTGAAGTTGAGGCCTGAGGTCGAGGCTTACTGCTCCCAGTAGTTCTCCTCTGTGTTCCTGCCTGTTGACCTGAGACCTGAAGTTTAGGGTGGGACCTTTAGCCAAAACTCACCTTCTTCCTCTTTGCCCTTACCAGCTCTGTGCAGCTCTCTTTCATGCTTCTCATTATGGAGGAGTAAAGAGTTTGGATTCCCAGCAGTCCTCTTTCCCATTCCTGCTTTTTGAAAAGCAGAGGTCTGGGGTTGAGGGAGCAGCCTCCTCTAATCTCTGTCCACAAAAGGTACCAGTGGAGTGGGGGAAAGACTGCCAACAAGAGTAGTGACAGGAGCACGTAAGGCTACTCTCCTGCTGGAAGTCTTCTTCTGTGACAAGAGAAAGAGGCTGACCTTTATAGAATAGAATAGAATAGAATAGAATAGAATAATCCTTTAATTGTCCCACAAGGGGAACTTTGGGAGTAACAGCAGCAAGAAAGACACATATACAAAGAAACAGGAACCAGAACAGAAACATACACAATTTTTACATGTTTACAGGTCAATGGTTACCAAAAACAGAGTACTGTACCGTTATTAAATTAAATAAAGTTAAATACAGATATGAGGCAACCCCTGGTTATGGTGTGAATCGGTTGATAAAATAGTGCCAAGTTACAGCGCTGATGTAAACATCTATGTTTGTTGGGAGCAGTTCTGATTGTACAGTCTGACAGCTGCAGGGAGGAAGGACCTGCGGAAACTTCATGCGTCGAGGATGCAGCAGTCTGGCACTGAAGCAGCTCTGCAGTTCAGCAGCATTTACATGCATGGGGTGGGAGACTGTCCATCAGAGATGTGATTTTGGCCAGAGTCCTTTTAAGTCCTCATCCATGGAGTTTTACCCAGAATCCTCGCTGGTCCAGTAAAAAAAACCACTGCTTCAAAAATTAAATACTATAGTAAATATCACATAATATTTCAATCTTATCAGAGAGACTAACTAACTGTTTTGTTACCCTTCATTCTAATTTGTGTTGTACAGTTATCTCATTTTTAACTTTAATTTTAATATTTTATTTTATTTTATTCCTTCCTAGTTAAATTTACCCTTTTTAATTTTCATATTTATTTCCTATCTTATTCATAGCCTTTTCTTTTTTCTTAGGTCACGAGCAGTTGTCTAAGCATTTCACTGCATATCGTACTGTGTATGACTGTGTATGTGACAAATAAAATTTGAATTTGAATTTGATTTGATTTGAAATTCTAAAAAACATTTGCCTCCTCCTCTTAAGCTCTGGAAAAAAAAATAATAATAAAAATAAAAATGTGTTCATTAAGGTGAGAAAACTTTAAGATAATTGACAAAAGTATTTGCTGGTCTGCCTTCACACACATATCAACCTGAGCGACATCCCCTTCTTAATTCATGGGGTGTAATATGATTTATTGGCATCATCGCTAGAGGACGCTAACGATCCTTTTTTTTTCGTTGGGCTGAGTGTCCCTCATTGGCTCACGTGATTTGTTTTTACGTTACGCCTCCCAGGAAGTTCGCTTTTCTGATTGGCTGATTCACACGCTCATCGGCCTATGTCAACCTGAGAAAAATAAAAAGATTGGTTTCACATGCAAACTGTCAAGGGACGGAAGAGAGCCGATGGCAGTGGTAAATCTTCCAGTAACACCGTGAGTTCACACTTTTGTCCTGAAGCCCTGAGAACGGGAACGTGCTTGGCATGTAGCTGGTGTTAGGCGTTACCATCGATAGTTGCCGGGCTGGTTGGACTGTGCTTCAGATGCAGACAGAATGGCCTTGGGGAGACTTGTTTACATTGGCGAGCCAGCTAGCTGAATGCTAACATTAGCTAAATGTCAAAATGAAAAATGAGAAAAGTAACGGCACCTAACGATAATTTCTTCGCCGAGTGAGGCTTTTGTATTCAACCAGCTTTCGCGGTTTGGGGTTTAAATGTGGATATTAATAATGAGTCACGTTTATGTAGCCTACATTTCGGGACAACAAGTCATTTTGGCATACAAAGGTATTTAAAGTCGGACCCTTACATGTCAGGGGTCGTTCATGTGAGCTGTCCGTCAGTTGGCTCTCTCCCGCCTTGGGTGTTATATTCATGTAGTTAAACCCATCAGGCCTTCTTCCAACTCGAACCCGAGCCACTAAAACGTCTTTCTCCATGCTAATAATGCAATCTCTTCACGTAGTTAGTATCACTGTGTTTAGCTGTGTCGGTAAAGCAGGGGGCGAGCAGGTTGTTTTTACTGACACACAGAACCAAGAACCGGTTTGGTGGAGCCCACTGTAAACAAGAAAACTATATTCAAACATATTACTTTCATTCTAATTGATTTTCGATATCCTGTGCTGTGCCCTTGTAACGATGATATTACATGAAAAGAGGCGCTGGAAATAGTTTTGTATACATATTTTCTCCACTATTGTGCAAAACTGGTATTTAAATCATTGAGGAACAAAGTAGCAACACTGCAGTGGAAAATTACAGCGTTAAGCAGAACTGCATTAATACAAGTACAGTGTAAAGTAAATGCAGAGCGAGCTATTTGCCAGTATAATCTTGGATCACAAGTCAGCATAATAACTTGAAAATTATTCGAGTGGTGCACAAAGTACAACATATACTCACAAAATACAGTAGAGTAGAACTGTAAGTGTATCTAAGGTGTACTTTAGTACAATACCCGACTAAATGTACTTGTCTCATTAAATATGTGATACTAAAATTCATTTGTTTAGGTCAGAGCAGCAGCTGATGGTGGGTAAATCATCTAATAGCTTGTCTATAAACTGAAAACATGACCTGACAAAGGTCTAGTTTCCCCTGACAACAGACTGGCACGAACGACATCGTGTTTATTATCAGTTATTACAAAGAAAAGCATCAACTGCTCATATTTCACTAGAAGGGACCAAGAAATGTTTTTGCTCTTTTTTTCTTCTTTTCAGAAATTGAACATCAGTATTGTTTGCTGTACTTCAAGTGTCACCTGTTTAAGACATATTGGTTTATTCTTTTTTTTATAGGCTAACTTATTGGTAATACAATCAGTGTTGCTAAGCAGCAGTTTATCTCAAGGCTTCCATACATAACCATCTGCTGACCGCAGGGGGTGAAGATTTGTCAGGAAATTTTTCAATTTATCACGCCCGCTCAAAAAATAAATAAAACCAAGTCAAGAGGAGAACATTTGCTCCCTTTATAGAGAAGAAAGGAAGGTTTATATTCTCTTCAGCTGTGTTGCTATCAGCAACATCAGCATTTGGCAGTAAAACGTATCTACACACAGTCTTAGGCTTACAATGTCGTTTAAGTGGTGTGAACCTCCACTGTCGAGTGCCTTGGCTCCCCATTAAACATTTAAAGGAAGCTGGAAACTCACTGATATGAAAAGAGTTTTATCTAAACAGTTTGGGGAGTCTCTAATTTTGGGAAATCCCGAAAATTAGGAAAATGGCAACTATGAAGAAACATAATAAGGCTGAATTGAATTCTTTTGTTGGTTGCTTTGTTGAATTTGAGCCAGCTTCCTCCTCCCAGCCGGAGTTGGTGGTGCAGCGTTATCTGTAAAGTACTTGCATCAGTATTAGAATTGCTCTGAATAATCTATTAATGACTTCAGTTCATTGCCCCAAAAACAAAAAGCAACAACAGTATTTTTTTTTTATCTTTGTAGATTTAAAAACGAAACGTATTCCCAGGCTTAAAGCTTTCCTACATGTTTTTTTAAATATTCGGGGTATTTACATATCACTGGCAATGATTTGGAGCGTTCTTTTTATACAGGACCGTTATAGACAGTCCTGTTTCAGGCCGTAGAAATGGACTAGTTAAGGAAAATTGTCAAATAAATCAGTAATGAAAACTAAAGCTCTGTCACATTTAAAAACCTGTGTAAAATGAGGGGCAGCAGGGTTCAGCTCACAGCAGCTCGTTGTTAAACTGTGGAATTTAAACTAAGACTAAATCACCTCAATAGTCTTGTGAAAAAAACAAAGGACTTGATGACCTTGGTGTCCTCAGTGGGAACTGCAGCCCTGCTGGTAGCTGGCGTAAGCAGGTGAAAGGAGCAGATTAATGCTCAGGCTCTCACACACTCATCCACTTTGGTATGAAAACAGTTTAATTTAAATAATGAAAGCATGAGAGTGAATTTCAGCAGAAATGCAGTATTCATCAAAACAGGCTCGGCAGGTGCTGCAGTCATGCAAAGCTGTCTTTGAAATGTATCTCTGTGAGTATCTGTATGTGGATTATTATCTTAATATTTCATGTGTAAAATGTTCAAAGATTGTCCCTATTTCTCAATTAGCTTTATTTTTGTAACGGTACACAGCTCAGTTTATTATCACTATTATGCTATTATACTATACTATTATGCTCTGAACACTCAGTTCAAATGCTTCTTTTTTCTTGAATGGGTTCTATGTGATGTCAGTAAGAGCTGATATTACTTATATGGTCATCTGGGTTCACCCTGCTGTTTTAAAGTTTCCAATTTAAAAAAAGAAAAAGCTGTTTTAAAAGGATGGTGCAGGCAGATTAAACAGCGTGTTTAAGATGGTGGCAAACTGAAGGGGATTATTACCATCACATTATGTTCCAGTGAAGATCAGTATCCATTAGTATGGATTCCATAGTATGGTATACTATAATATAGTATTCCATGGAATCCATTAGTATGGATTATTGTGAGCATGCAGAACAACTCCAGGGGAGTCCGAGCTGCAAACGAGCCGTCCTTGAAACGATTGAACAACAACAAAATCTCTGTGGCGTTCTGCTTGCTGTCGTGTTAATTAATGAAAGCTGTTACGTAAGAGCAGTGAGTTTTCAGGTCACTGGAGGCTTAAAATAAACAACCAGACTCTGCAGAGAGAGCTTGGCCTTTTTGTGTGTGTTCCCTGACTTTGAAATCCTCAGGCATTTGTGTAATCGAGTACTGGTTCGTACTCTCATTGGGAGCCTTTGCAGCTTTTGCCTGAGTGACTGTGCCTGCTGCTGAAGTGGTTTGTTGTTCAGCTGTGTCATCTAGTGCGCCAGGGAGTAATGAGTAGTTGTGGTCTGCTGACGTGCCCGGCTTATGTTGGGCAGAACAGAGCTGACGGCCAGCACCAGGCTGCAGCGTCACTTTAATGTGTAATCCAGTAATGACGAGGCTAATTCTGCTTAATATCGGGTGAGATTTGGAGCGTTAGGCTTGATGTTAATTTTTCTAATAAACACAAAGTTGTTATGGAGCTAAAAGACTAAAATGAAAACATTTAAATCAAACCACTGTTTGAATATTGGGCCTGTGGGGGAATGAACAAAGGATTTAGTCAGTTTAACGTGTCTGGATTCATTTAATAATCTTGTTTCAATGTTGGTAAAAAAAACAAAACAAAAGAGTTTCTATGTGTTTTTGCACACTCAGCAAATTGGCTTATTAGAACAAAGCTTCCAGGACATGCTGACCACCACGAAAGTAAAATGAAATCATGAGCTAAACATAGTGGGACATTTATAACAGCTAATATTTGTAACCTGGTAACAAACAGACTACAGGCAGTGCAGATGAGCATTGCTCTGCACTGTGAAGCACAATCTCATAAGTGTAGCTTTCATGTTGTGCTCTCATTTGTTGCAGGACTGTCAAGTTTGCGTACAAATGGACGACGGGACCGTCGTTACACAAGTGGAGCCGTAGCTCGTTGCTGGAGACTCTTGTGAAATACGAGCGAGCTGTTTAACACGTGAGTTTGGTGAATGAAGAATGAAATGCTCGAGTGAAGTCGTCACCACGGAGGACCGGCCTGGACCATAATTTCCTACAAAACCTTTTATGCTGGAGTGCCCTTTGTTCAGTCTCGCCTTGCCGCTCTGCCTTGCCCGCCTTCGTCCACCGGCTCTGCTGCGTCGCCCCGGCAGAGCAGTCCCATCCCTCTCCCCAGGCCTGGCTCCGGCGGCGTGTTGGTGTACGATGGTGCGGCGAGATGCTGAGGGCTGCCGTGGGGGACTGTGATGTCAGAGCCCAACAGCCCGGGCGAGAGCCGGTGTGGCGCTCCCAGATTCTTCGTGGGCTGCGAGGACGATGAGAGCGAGGTCCTGGAAGATAGCATAAGGACAGATATGGAGCTGTATGAGGACGGCGAAGACACAGACTCGGTGGGTGACTCTCCCGTCACAGCTGATTGTCACTGATTAGTCAGCAGCAGGAAGCTCTAAGCTATCATGTTGTAACCATGGCAGCCGTAGTGACCAGTATATCCATGGCTTTTGACCAGTCGATTATTTCAAAATAATCAAGTCATTGATTCATTAGGACTTATCACTACGTCCAAAGTCATGCTACTTGATGCAAATATAATAGAGCTCTCCTTTATGTTAGGTTTTACAGTTTAGTATAATTAGCTAATTGTTTTAGCAGATGTATACATGTAAAGAGATGAGAAGTTTCTAAAAGCCACCATAGTTTGTATTTAGCTTCGATTAAATACATGTAGCTATGCATGGATTAGTGAGGTGGACAGATGCTGACAGAGGATAGAAAGTAAAGTCATCTTAGTTTAAATTTTAGAACTTAATGAAGGTCACAGAGTTGGTGATATTAAAAAATGTATAATTTAGTCTTTTTACAGATGCACTTTTAGAGAATAGATTTGCCGTTGCTTTCAGTTAATGTACGTAGAGCCGAAAGTTTAACCGGCGTGCTCTGCTCTTCCTCGTTCAGCCCCCAGAGCGACAGATTGTCGTGGGGATCTGTTGCATGATGAAGAAGTCAAAGTCCAAGCCGATGACCCAGATCTTGGAGAGGCTTTGCAGGTTCGAGTACATCACTGTGGTCATCTTCCCAGAGGACGTAATCCTCAACGAGCCCGTGGACAAATGGCCTCTTTGTGACTGCCTCATCTCCTTCCACTCCAAGGGTACAGTGCCCTCCCCAACTGAAACACACATGCAAAAACACAACAGACTCGTTGTGCTTCTTGCTTCCCCGCTTCGTCACATATTGATGATGTTTGTGTGACGTAGCACACATTCTGCTGTGTTTATCATCTTATAAAGTTCCCAAGCATTCGCACACTGAGCTGAATGGCTGTCTTATAGTGAAGATTATGGTTTAAGAGTCTGTTTCAGGTTTCTCTGCATGTTTGTGTAAAACAGGATTTCCGCTGGATAAGGCCGTGAGCTATGCCAAACTAAGAAATCCTCTGCTCATCAATGACCTGAATATGCAGTATTACATACAGGACAGGTGCGCTCTTTTACTGAAACTATCTACTTCCATCATTTGAGTTAAATACACGTGAAGAGAATCAGGATATGTGAAAATAAACACCCAGTGCTTGTTCCTCTTTTTGTTTCTTCATTTGATTTTGACAGGAGAGAGGTGTATCGCATCCTGCAGGAGGAAGGGATTGATCTACCACGCTATGCTGTGCTGAACCGTGACCCCGATAAACCAGATGGTCAGTCTCCTGCTGATAATAAGTCACTACATATATGCACTGAGAACATTTGTGACGATGCAAAGAGTGCATGTTTCAGTTAAAGGGCCTCTTTCAGGTCCCGTCAGGTCTCTGCTGGACCTTATTCCAGGAAGTAGTAACATAAATGTCTGGAAGTAAAACATAAATAAATGAGTTAAGGTCATATGGCTATTTGTTTTGTTGTTGTTCTTTCTGGACAAGTATTAAGGAAAGGCTTTTAGAAGCAAGCTTAAGCATCATTTGCTCCTAAAAAGTGACTCCACTGTAGGGCTGCACGATTTTGCATAAAATGAGAATCACGATTTTTTTGCTTAGAATTGAGATCACGATTCTCTCACGATTTTCTTTTCCAGTATAAATATTTATTGCGCTTATTAACTGCACATCAACTTCGTAACAGTTGAGACTGAACATAAAAACAATAAATAAACATAAAAACAACAAATGTCTCACATTTTGTCGTTGCCGCAAAATGTTGTACTGCTTGAAATTCCGTCTCCACCGTTGCTCGACGCTGCGTGTATAGAGCAGGTAGTGCAACAATACAAAAATAGTTGCGGGACGGCACTGTGTAGCTTTTGTCTAGGGTGTTGATCATTTTCCTAAATCCCTCGTTTTGCACAGTGTTGATGGAGCCATATCTTTGATAGCCTCCGTAATTTCTTTGTGCCTGCGGGAGGTCGACGGGTATAGGGAAGCGCTGTATAAGGTTCCTGTTATTGATGTTTGGGTGGTTGACCGGGACGGATTTTCTCGTCACTTTCTCGTCATCCCTGACGTGCTCTCCGTTGTTTTTTTCCCTGTTAATTTTAGCAGCCAGCTTCTGTATCACGTGGTATAAGGCTCCGCCCTTGTCATTTGTTGAGCAGGAAGAGTGAGCGCTTGTTTTCATGCAGATTACGTCCCGGATCAAAATGCGGTACAATCGTCGTCGTCTTTTTTTTTTTTTTTTTTTTTTTTTTAAATCGTTGTCATTTGGAAATGAGATCGCACATAAGTATGAATTGAGATCGCGATTTTCTAACGATTAATCGTGCAGCCCTACTCCACACGCTGTGGGAGTTCACCAAGGGAGTCGGGGCAGGTCTCACTTGTTGTTACAAAGTTACAGTCTGTTTCATGGTTGCCAATAACAGCGTTTCATACGTGATAAAAATGTTGCCACCATTAATTCTAAAACTTTAAAAAGCTCAGAAAAACAGCCCAAAGCTCCCATTGTCCATGCAGCATCCTTGGGTACTTGTTGGCTGTACTTGTGTTTTTTTTAGCTGAAGGATAAATATAGCATCAAATTTGAAGCAGTCACAAGTGTCCCATACTTAAGTGCTGTGGTATGTTGGCTCTGTCATCCAATCCCCGTTTAAACACAGTGACACAAACTCTCCTGACTGATGAACGGTCAGATGTCTTAAGTGTCCTTATCCTTGACACTAATGACTGTTTTTTAAATGAGTGATGAGTATCACGTGGTCGAAAGGGTAGAGCTGCTTCACAGGGCGCTAGAGTAAACACGGCACGGTGGAACGTCGTGTGTTATATTGGGTGCTAATGAAAAGAGGCTGCGTGCTAAACAGATGCATTTGATCTGTGTGTGTCTGTCTCAGAGTGCAACCTCGTAGAAGGAGAGGATCATGTGGAGGTGAACGGAGAAATCTTCCAGAAGCCTTTTGTTGAGAAGCCCGTGTGTGCCGAGGACCACAACGTCTACATCTATTACCCCACATCGGCTGGTGGTGGAAGCCAGCGACTCTTCAGAAAGGTCTCTGATTTGGCCCTTGTGGCTTTTTTCTTTATAAATAAGCGTTTCATGCAATGTGGTTAAAGTATGGAAAGAAAGACCAAAAGCGTTTTGTTGTTGCCAGAAGAATTCAAAAAAACCCAGTGTCAGAAATGGACCAATCAGAGAACACGAAACAGAGAGTGCATTTTATTGGCTGATGTATTGTGCAGTGTACAGTGCAGCAGCAAAGTATTCAATTTGTTTTTCACCTCAAAATGTTAGAAACAATAACCTGTAATGACAAATATTCACAGCCTGTTCAAGTACAGCCTCAGATCTCTTTTAGTCTGCTGTTACAAGCTCAGTGCGTTTTTGGACAGTTTCTTCTTTGCAGAACTTCTCAGACTCCATCAGGTTGGATGTGGAGCGCTGATGCACCTTCATAGATGTTCAGTCGGGCATTCATAGAGTGGTCCTGGAGCCACTCCTCTGTTATTTTGGCCATGTGTTCAGGGTCGGTGTCCTGTTGGCAGATCAACCGTTGTCTGAGTCTGAGCCAGAACCATCACTGCAGTTATTTATGTGCACGTAGCAGCCTGGGCTGGTTCCATTCACAGCCCTTTCCCTAAACAGCACCCCAACTCATGACACTTGCTATAAGTGAAGCCCAGCCTACACAGGCTGTTTTCTCTGCTTCCCCTCTCCTGGAGGTTCATGTTAGAAAATATGCTAATTCGTGTTTAAATATGCAAACAGCCTTAGGCCAGCCGGGCTCCGCGGGATGTGAGAAAGGCGGGGATCGGCTTTGACACTTGCAAACGGCTTCTGCCATTTCCTGCTTGCAGGAGGTGAGGTATGTTTGACACCCATCCAGAAGAAGCAGAAGGGATGGAGATGTTTCCCTAAGATTTTCAACCCTCAAGGAGCTGGACTGGGCCAGTGAGCGACGTCTTAGGGGAGCTGTAGCTCATGGTGGGAGTGAAGTACCTCTAGCTGAAAGGCTAAGGCTCTTCTCTTAATGATATATAACAGGGGTCCCCAACTCCAGGCCTCGAGGGCCGGTGTCCTGCAGGTTTTAGATGTGTCCTTGATCCAACACAGCTGATTCAAATGGCTAAATGACCTCCTCAACATGTCTTGAAGTTCTCCAGAGGCCTGGGAATGAACTAATCATTTGATTCAGGTGTGTTGACCCAGGGTGAGATCTAAAACCTGCAGGACACCGGCCCTCGAGGCCTGGAGTTGGACACCCCTGCTATACAGGGTTCATACGGGTGCTTGAAATCCTTGAATTGTAATATTGTCTTTTCAAGGTTTGAAAAGTGCTTGAATTTCAGATGTGGTGCTTAAAAGTGCTTGAAACTGTATTTCATTCACCACAAATAACTATCTGACCGAATAGTTTTCATATCAGACAGAAATATAAGATGAGTCGCAAAGTTTAAAAGCAAAATTTCTCCGCCGGGGCTGCCAAGCGCCTCTGCAGGTCAGTCTGTTTCAATGTGTGACCCCCACCCCTCCCCGCACAGCCTGTCCACAGATTCATGGTGATGTAGCTGCTCCTTTAACTGTTTGCTGTCTTTGCTTTGTTTGGTGTTTGTAGACATGGTTTATATGAGATTTTATCTGAGATTCAGAGGTTTCTGTGACACTACTCGTGTCAGCACTTTCTGACCTCGTGTTATAACAGATTGAACATGATCTCCTCCCTTTTGCCCCCATTTTTGGGGCCGTGGGTGCTTAACTAGTTAAAAAACAAACATCTGTCTCCTATTTTTTTGTGTCATACAGGAAAGAAGCCTCAATATCTGATGAGAAGACTTCTTAATTTGGCCTTGCTGTGTATTATTGTGGTGCTTGGTGCAGATTTGTTCACATTTTCAAATCTTAATTTTTAAGAGAAATGTGTTTGAGTTTGTACACTAGCGAGTGCATATTGCACCATTTCCTTTTTTAGTTTTTGTCTGTGGTGCATTTTTCAGTTTTAACAAAATTGGAACAAAAGACATTTAAGTCGACGTGAAATGATTTCATTTTGACATGGCCTTACTGGGGTGATGCTAAGTGAAACATGAATTCTTTTTTTTGGGTAATGTGCTGGAAAAGCTTGAAAATGGACCTTAAAAGTGCTTAAAAGGTGCTTGAATTTGACCCTGAAAAATGGGTATGAACCTTGGATATGGGACTACTGCTGCTCATCAGTAATTGCATTGTCTTTGATCCACAGCAGCATTGTCAAACACAGGCTGTGTCCCAATTCAGGGTCTGCACGCTTGAAGTACGCATTTTAAGTGTGATCACGTCACCGCCATGCGACGACGGCTGTCCCAATTCGAAGTGTACTTCAAATGCATACTCCAAATGCGCCGTCGATTTCCCCAAATATCAAGCGTGGTCCGGTGCACGCTTCGTGATCCCATATATCCCACAATTCATAGTGCGGCAGTGGGTGTGGATAATTTTGCCGCAAAATACGGCAGAAGGGAGCGGCCGAAAAGTGAACTGTCAAAAGTAAGTACTGAATATGACGTCACTTATTTATGTGCGAATGTTTAATAACGAAGAACATTAAAACATTGCTGTTGGCCACATGTGGCAAAGTTGTGTGACATTAGTGTTGTTTGTACTTTCAACGTTAACTAACTTAATATATATATCATAATAATCTGAGAATACTATAATATTGGCCATATTATATTTACACTACCACAGTGAGATGATTTTAGTCTCATGAACAACATTAGCTAATTGTTATTTACTAACTAATCTTAAATGACTGTTCAGTACAGAAATGAAGCCCAACAATCATGTTTTACTGTCCTGTGGTCTCAGCCTCAGATACTCAACTAATCAAAGTGATGTCATGACAAAAATGAATGACTAACAAAACCTTTTTCTTCTTCATTTCTGTCAAACAAAGCTGTATGAGACGTTTCTCGCAGTTAGTATCATGGTTGCTAGGCCACCTGAACAGCGCAACGAAGGCTAGACCGTCCCATTTCACAAGCCTCTCACTTCCGCACTTCTCGTACTTATAGTACGCACCGTACGTAGTGCGTGTAGTGCGCGTACTTCAAGCGTGCAGACCCTGAATTGGGACACAGCCACAGTGTGGCCTTTAATTTAGAGTTTGATGGGTTTTATGGAAACCACGCAGAGGTGAACCTCATAAACAGAGCGGCCGCTCAACGACTCTCTGGGTTTTGTAGATTGGGAGCCGGAGCAGCGTCTACTCGCCAGAGAGCAGCGTGAGGAAGACGGGCTCTTACATCTATGAAGAGTTCATGCCAACAGATGGCACAGATGTTAAGGTAGAGTATTTGTCACATGGTAGATCAAATATGTGCAAAGAACACTTTGTTAATGCTAATAAAGCACCTGTAGAAAGGATTTCATCAACTGTCACGTTCATCCACATTAACCTGAACTGTGCTGGTGTGTTCAGTAAAACCGCTGATATGATTTAGAGGACCTCAAGGATTTCTCTCTATCGTGGCTGTCGGGCAGCTGGAGGCACAGATCGTCTTTAGGCGTTGTGTCAATAAAGGCCTCCAGTGTAAAACTTTATCAAGTCACACGACGAGGGGACTACCCGCTTGGGTCATCTCTCAGATTTTTGTGGGTGTTTTCATTTCACGTCAGGTGTACACGGTGGGACCGGACTACGCTCATGCCGAGGCCCGAAAGTCTCCTGCTTTGGACGGGAAGGTGGAGAGAGACAGCGAGGGCAAGGAGGTTCGTTACCCCGTCATGCTGTCAGCCATGGAAAAACTGGTGGCTCGTAAGGTCTGCCTGGCATTCAAGGTATGTGCAGTTGATACCTCAGGTGTGTTACAGTTTTCTGGTTTCTTGTCGTGGAGTATGAACCACGTCCTCATCTGCTGTCGCTGCAGCAAACAGTGTGCGGCTTCGACCTTCTGCGGGCCAATGGACACTCCTACGTGTGCGATGTCAACGGTTTCAGTTTTGTGAAGAACTCGATGAAGTACTACGATGACTGTGCCAAGATCCTCGGGTACCTCCTTTAGTTCTTTTCTCTTTTCTGGTGTTCACTCGTTCCGATCTGGTGATGGAGTCTGCGTTTCTCTGCAGGAATATCGTGATGCGTGAACTGGCTCCGCAGTTTCAGATTCCTTGGTCTATCCCTACTGAGGCTGAAGACATCCCCATTGTTCCCACCACTTCAGGGACCATGTGAGTCATAACAGGAGCAGACACAGAGGACTAGACTTATCACAGACGCCTGATTGCAGCTCGCGCTGCCAAGGCTGCCAAAACCAGTCATTAGATTTAGGGCCAATTATTTTTTCACATACAGCCACAAAGGTGTGGGTCACTTTTTTCTCCCACTTAATCAATTAAATCGTTTAAAAATTAAATAAATAAACAAACTACATTTTATTCCATTTTTGCCTAATATAGTAAAAGTAGTTTGATAAATGCAAAAAAATAAGAAATTCTGTCACTTTTTAAAAAGCGGAGTTGCTTCTTCAGTTGAACATAATAACTGTGCGTTAGCTACAGTAGATGACAGTAAGCATGCCTCTGAGCTGAGCACGCAGCAGCACAAACTAAAGCCAAACAGATTTCTAAAATCATCAGTGTTGGTTGAAGCGTGCGCTGCATTCAGCACATTTTCACACAGTTCGTCCTGATTGAGCCCATCACACTCCCGAAGCTCAGCTGCATAGCAAAGGTGCTGCCTTAATTAGTTGCAGTCACTACAAGCACAGCTTTATTGAAGAAACGCGTCATGTACACAGATTTATACTGATGCAACTCAAATCTCTACTCACGCTCTGCAGGATGGAACTTCGCTGTGTCATCGCCGTTATCCGACACGGAGACAGAACGCCCAAACAGAAAATGAAGATGGAAGTTCGCAACCCAATGTAGGCCTGCCTCTCTGTTAATATGCTCCTGTTTCCTGCAGGTTAAAGATCTTTGATTAACGTCTCGGATGCTTCCAGGTTCTTTGATCTGTTTGAGAAATATGGAGGATACAAAACTGGGAAATTAAAACTCAAAAAACCAAAACAACTGCAGGTAAAAGAAGAAAACAATAGCCAAGGTTTCATTTGTCATTGCAGCCTCTGTGAGGACAAAGTGTGTGTGAACATGTGTGTGTGACTTTGAACCCCGACAGGAGGTGCTGGACATCACCCGGCAGCTGTTAGCAGAGATCGGGCAGCAGAACGACTGTGAGATAGAAGAGAAGAAGTCCAAACTGGAGCAGCTGAAGACTGTTCTGGAGATGTAAGTGAGAAGCATTTTATTGACTCCTGATCTCATATTCATTTAATCTGTTTCTGGCTCAGCTCGGCAAACTGTTTGAATAAAGCAGGGGTGTCAAACATAAGGCCCGGGGCCTGCTGCCCCACCAGGTGACTTTAGAAAATGGGAAGGAGGCCTTCAAATTTTTGACTTTTTATGACTTTTTCTGCTAACATTCACAGTAAGTAACAACAGAAGCCAAGATTTGATATTACAAATTTCAGTTTTTACATTTTCTACAAGTTCAGTTTTATAATGACTGGGCAGTCTGGTCAATGAACTGGTTTCTTTCCTGTAATTTGACACGTGTGTTTGTTACAGTTTAAACTAAAACAGTCGTGTCGACAAATTTGTGTCAGTGACTCCAGCAGCATTTCTTTATCACGTGGACACACTGAGACACACTGAGGTATAAGCACACTTCTTTTTCTTATATTCAGATGTCTCTGGGATTAAATAAACTTCTTTATGCTGACAGGAAGGAGCGTTTCAGTCTGGACCTCGATATAAAACCAGTCTGACACCCTCTGAACAATAATGAGTGAACTTTCTAAAGGATGGGGATCGTTCCCAAAGATTTTTATAAAGCTTCTTGTTTTGTTGAAGGTGTAGATCTTTCTCCGTGTTTATGACAGATGGGTTTCTCAGAAGTTACCAGTTCACTTCTTTTCTACATTTTCATAAGTTTTCAAAGTCAGTCTTTCTGTTATAACACATATTTACAGTCACAGCCAAGGCCGTATTTTGGTAGTCGTCATAAAAGCGAGCCCGTCTTTCCTTATCAGAAGTGAGATGTCATGCATTGCTAACTATAAGTATCTTTGGCTTTTTTCCCGTAACAAAGGTACGGTCACTTCTCGGGGATCAACAGAAAAGTGCAGCTTACTTACCTGCCCCATGGGCAGCCCAAGACCTCGAGTGAAGAGGAAGGTAGGAAGACAAAGACTGTTTAAGGGCTTCTTCCCAAAGGAACGAGCCTAAGCTGAGTGCTGACTGCCCGTCTCTGTGGTTATTTCCAGACACTCGTAAGGAAGGGCCATCGCTGCTGCTGGTGCTGAAGTGGGGGGGGGAGCTGACCCCCGCTGGCAGAGTGCAGGCTGAAGAACTGGGGAGAGCCTTCCGCTGTATGTACCCCGGAGGACAAGGTGAGACGCACACAAGCATGTTTCCTCTGGAACATGGTGTTTACCACACGCAGTGCTGCTGGCATTGTAACTCTGAGCAATAAGCTGGTGATGGAAAAATGAACATGCTGAGATCTCAGGTCCATGTTGTTCACTCACCAGTTACGTGTTATGAAAGGTCTTAAACAGAGAAATGATTTAAAACAAGCCTGCGTGTGTGTGTGTGTGTGTGTGTGTGCATGCTGTGTTTTGTAGGAGACTATGCTGGATTTCCAGGCTGCGGGTTACTGCGCCTACACAGCACCTACAGACACGACCTGAAGATTTATGCGTCTGATGAAGGCAGGGTGCAGATGACAGCTGCTGCTTTTGCAAAGGTACGCAGCATCCTGCTGTTCTAAGAGCTTCAGTCAGCACAGAAGTGTAATAACAGAAATAGGAAGGCTGAGGCCTTGGAGTTTTGGTACAAGCCACGGACGTGCAGTAACTAGTGAAATGTGTCTGTGTGGGCAGGGTTTGCTGGCCCTGGAGGGCGAGCTGACTCCCATCCTGGTTCAGATGGTGAAGAGCGCCAACATGAACGGGTTGCTGGACAACGACAGCGACTCGCTGAGCAGCTGCCAACACCGCGTCAAAGCTCGGCTCCATGAAATCCTGCAGAAGGACAGAGACTTCACCGACGAGGACTACGACAGGGTGACTGACCAGCTGTGTTTATCGCTGACGTGCCAGAGCAGTTTGTGTGGTTATATTGGAGAGCATGTGTGGTAGCAGGGCTGCACAAATAATCCGAATCTTAATGGCAAAGTGAAAGCAAGTCGAGTATTCTGTAAGCCTGATGGTGTGGCTGCATGTGCGCGTCTCTGCGCTGCAGTGATGATGGGAGAAACAAGAGTCTGACGTCTGGGACAAACAGGAGGTGAAGAGCTCGGTTCTACAAGCGGATCATCAGCTGCTGTCTGGAAATGTCTGGATTTAGGGCAGGTGATGTTAAGCAGGAACAAATCATATGCAAAGAGCTCCGCAGAGGTGTGCCTGCACCACAAAGCAGCACATCGACCTTATTCAGCAGCCTGACAGCACAGCAGAGACTACAGTGTGATGAACGTGCATGCAGGCCGGGAGGAACTGTGCAGTGGTGATAATGTGAATCGTCCGAGTCTGATCTCCATAACTGCGAGCCCGTACAGCACGTCAGCATATCTGTAAACGTCACAAAGCCACACTGCGTTTGGCCAAAGACGTGCAGTAACCAGTGTGAGAACAAAGGTTTCAGGATGTTTTTTAAGATAATCTTTTTTAAGCAATTCGCTGAGTTTAGGTGATTAAGGACGTTTGTACATTAGCAGGGATGTCACACAGCATGTGTGTGCGAGTCCAATACAAGTATTTGTGTCACTAATACCAATGAATTCATACGATCTCAATATTGATCAAACTAACAGTGATAATCAGTCAATACAACATCTTTTTACTGGTTAAACAACATTTCTTCCTCAGTGTTTGTGGCAGTGACACAGGGTATACCTCCCTGTGTGTCACCACATGCATCGTGTTCCTTCAACTAAATATTTCAGTATTAATCGTTCATTTTTCATGTCACTTCTTTTTGTGTGGTTGGAAGTTTGGCTCTTTTAAGCCTTTTGTAAAGTGAAAGTAGTCGTTCGGTTGAGTGAGCATCTTTTTAATAAAAGCTTTTCTCCATGTGGCTCTTACAGCTAGCGCCAACCTGTAGCGCCTCTTTGGTGAATTCAATGAAGATCGTTAACAACCCAGTGGCCACATGTGACCAGGTTTACGCCCTCATTCAGAGCCTCACCTCCCAGATCCGCAAAAGGATGGAAGACCCCAAGTCTGCAGGTGAGCTCAGGCCTCAGCGCGTTTTCTGAAGCTCAAATAAAAACCCAACATTTTGCTTTTGGAGCTCCCTGAAAGGTGCAGTGAAAAGCTGAAAACATCTGTTGCTCACCAGACCTGCAGCTGTACCACAGCGAGACGCTGGAGCTGATGTTGCAGCGCTGGTCCAAGCTAGAGAGAGACTTCCGCATGAAGAACGGCCGCTACGACATCAGTAAAATCCCCGACATTTACGACTGCGTCAAGTACGACGTCATCCATAACGCCACCCTCGGCCTCGAGGACACCCTGGAACTGTTCAGACTGTCTCGAGCTCTGGCTGACGTCGTCATCCCACAGGTGAGGGGGCGGGGGGGCAATAAGGATGGTTCAGAGTGACAGATCCATGCATGAGTCTTTATATAACTGATGTGCCAATAAACACATGAAACAAGCAGCTCCTCCAGGTGCAAGGAAAAGATGACATGCTGCTGAGGCTGAAGGTTTTATGTGACAGCAGAATCCTTTGTGCTGCACTTTACAGCTGTGGACTCCACAGCTGATGTTGACTTTGTTTAAAAACACTCAGTGTATATTGAGTGCTGTTGTACACCTATATACAGGCCCACATATGTCAAATATGATTGATGATGGCAGTGCTGTGATGTGCTGTATAGCTGCTAAAACCAGTGAAGCTAAAGGAAAGTTTAGTCTGTGCACAGCTGATATTTTCACTGTAACAAAGTGTAAAACTTTCTTAAGCACCTGAAAATCACACGGTTTAATTACTCTGATATACTCTGAGTATATATTAAAGTCGTGTAGTATTTTAAGCTCATTTGTCTGTTGTTTTTTGGGTTTTTTTTGCAGGAATATGGCATAAACAGGGTGGAGAAACTGGACATAGCATACGCCTACTGCCTCCCACTGGTCAGAAAGATCCAGCTGGACCTGCAGAGGACTCACGAGGACGAGTCTGTCAACAAGCTGCACCCTCTGTGGGTCTAAGATTAGGAGTTGCGTGACTTAAATAGCGTTCCGACCGACCGGAGAATATTTTGAACTTGACCTCGCTTTTACGTTTGCAGGTACTCTCGAGGAGTGATGTCTCCTGGACGCCACGTCAGGACCCGTCTGTATTTCACCAGTGAGAGCCACGTCCACTCCCTGCTCAGCATTTTCCGCTACGGGGGCTTGCTTGATGTAAGCAGATGTCGATCTGGCTGAGATTTGAATGTTTTCAGAGGAGGCACAAAGTCTGTATACGTGTGTGTGTGTGCGCAACAGGAGGAGAAGGACCAGCAGTGGAAGCGTGCCATGGATTACCTCAGTGCTGTCTCCGAGCTCAACTACATGACTCAGATTGTCATCATGCTGTACGAGGACAACAATAAGGTGTTTTTCTTTCCTTCTGATGTTCTGTTTGTGGTAGACGTGCAGTCACATGGTTCCATTTGTGACATGCTAGCTTTATAGCGTTTCTTCTTTTTAGTTGAATAAATTCGATACACAGCTGTTTCAGGAGTGCAACCATCTTTATCTTCTCCTGTTTGAACACCAGCGATTAGTCAGACCCTCCCAGCCATGCTTCAGCTGATACCTGGTAGCTAGCAGAGCGGCGTGCAGGGCAAATCAGAAACCTCAAAATGTTAGAATATCTTTATGATCAGTCTAAAAACAACAAGCAGCTGAAGGTGTGTCCCTGCAGTCGGCTTGAGGTGAAGCTCAGGCTGCTTTGACAGCGACGTGTTTTTGGTTTGGGTGTTTCATGATGATGATCCTCTGTAAAACCGTCAGGTCAGCAGCCTTTGCCATAAATGTGGTTGAACATACCATGGATCTCTGTGTACTGACCTACACAGAGATCCATGGTATTTATACTGTTTATACTGAATTTATAGGGGTGGCTGTAGCTCAGGTGGTAGAGCAGGTCATCTACTGATCGGAAGGTTGGTGGTTCGATCCCTGGCTTCCCCAGTCTGCATGCCAAATATCCTTGGGCAAGATACTAACCCCAAATTGCTCTCCGATGCGTCCATCGGAGTATGAATGTGTGTGTGAATGTTACTTAGAAAGCACTTAGAAAAATGTGCTTGTGTGAATGGGTTAATGTACAAGTTGTGTACAGCGCTTTGAGTGCTCAGAAAGAGTAGAAAAGCGCTATATAAGAACCAGTCCATTTACCATTTACCATTCCATGAATTTGAGATCCCAGGTTTCAATTGTAAGCCAAAGTCATAACACCCCCCAAAAATAGATATTTTTTTATATTAAAGGCTCACCAATTAGAAATTTCTAATAACCAATTTTATCTCGCTACAGGACATCTCCTCTGAGGAGCGCTTCCATGTGGAGCTTCACTTCAGTCCCGGGGTGAAAGGTGTTGAAGAGGAGGAGAACGCTCCCACCGGCTTTGGCTTCAGGCCCGCCTCTGCAGAGGTAGCACGGCAGGTGGGATTGCAAAGAGTCTTCCTCGTTGCTCTTCTGCAGGTGGCAGTGTTTGCCGTCAGGTTTATACCGTATGTCTGCTCAATCCAGAACGGGCAAAAACAACCCGACCCCAGCAGCCTGGAGGACCTGTCACGGGATGAAACCGACCGGGCTGTGCCGCTGTCTGAGCCAATCACCATTCAGAGGAAGTCCCCACTTATTCGCAACCATAAGACCGGATCCATGGAGGTGAGACTGGCACTGAATGCAGAAAGAAGCAGACGCAGAATAGGAGTTTTAAAATAGTTTCAACAGCTCTTCACTGTAGACACTATAAACAGTGTAACTGAACTCTGTCTGTTAGCGTCTGCAGAGAAGAATCGTTCACGTTTTCCTGTGTTTTATCCACAGAAGACTTGGTTCCTGTGGTTTTAGCCTCTGGTCTTATCTACGGCTGTATTTCACTAAATAAAGTAGCGGTGGCTGATACGTGATGTAAAACATGCTTGTGGTATGTGTGGCGTGTTCTCTCCACCAGGTCCTGTCGGAAACATCCTCCTCCAAAGTCGGCAGTTACCGCCTCTTCTCGTTCTGCTCTCGTCAGTCCCCGGAGATGAAACAAAGCGGATTAGGTAGGTATTGTAATGCTCTGTTGCCGCGGCAACTGTGTGACACGACTGAGTGGGAGGCTTGGGTGTTTTTATCTCGGGAAGACATTTTTATTAATGAAAATGACACAGAATGAGGGCGGTGCTCATTGCTCTGAGACATGCACACAAGCTTTTTTCGAGCTGAGCATTTTGCAGGTTTGTGACTTCGTCAGCATTCAGAGGTAAAACATCCCTCTGTAGCAGGGCAGCCTAGTTTCCTGACATAAAATCAATTCTGCACGGATACACGTGTCTGACACTGTTGCTAACTGCTGCTGACATGATTTCAAGAAATCAGAAAGGAAGTCATTTTGAGGTTGTTTCTGCTCCATTCATGCAAACTAAATATGATGAAAATGATTGGTCACCAGTGTCTGTGTGAATCTTGAATTCAGAGTTAAAGAGTGAACCTTTATGCAGGCCCATGAAGCCTCCGGGGCTTTCTCTGCCTCTGAGCAACTCCAGGGGTTGATTGTGATTGAGCTGTTGTAAAATCCACCTGAAATGTTTCCTCTCTGTCTTTCAATGATGTGTGAATGACATCAGGCACAGTCTGAGCTAAAGTCGAAAACATCATGGATGATGCTGTTAATCCTTCTCAGTTAACTTCTACGCTGCGTCTGCACTGGAAGCAGTTTGGAGCGCTGTGGTGACCAGAGGCCACCGAAGGTGAAAGACACTCAGTGATTTCAACAGAATAACTGCTGGCAACATGAATCGAGCAGGACCGCAGAACATTTTCTCTCTTCCAGCAGAGCGATTGAAGTGGCCGCTAGCGTGAGGATACTGTCAACTGACAGATCTGGTAGTGAATACATTCGAGTGGGGATTTCAGACTCCTCCTACATTTCTGTCATTTCGTAAAGAACTTGACTACATTTAAACTAAACATTTATTCCCCGAATAAGAAGAACAAGTGCAGTTTCATCAGCACAGTTTTTCTACATGATAAAAACATGCTACTCCAGGCTTAAATTATAAGAAATAAATGTGTAAACTTACAGAAACGTTCTGTTAGCTCGTTGTGCAGCCTGTCCTCAAGTTATAAAATGGACATTTTGGGTTTTTTTCATGTGAAAATCATATATTTCTTAGACGGTTACTTTAATGTGTGAATGGCCATGGGGGAGGTGCTTATCATTAGGACAAGCTGTAAAACGCATGAAAATACAGGTAAAAGTTTAAGCGTTCTGTCCTCCTTCACATCACATTGGAGTCTTTCGCAAGCCAGTTCTGGCCCCCGGGCCTTGTGTTTGACACCCCATGCATTAGAGGGTTACCTAGGCAATCGGGGCTTAGTGTCTGCAGCCAGCCAAGCATCAGCTTCAAAGCGAATTGTTTCCAGTGTGGACGCAGCTTACACTCCTCTCCTCTTTCTGTACTCTTTGATGTTCTTATTGATGTTTAAAGCTTTCTGTATGAATTAAACATGAAGGGGACGAAGAATTCTAGCCTTAGCTACAAAGTTGCACTTAATACATTTAAGGGGACCTTTAATGTGGCTTAGTTCTGCAGCCCCTCGTGAGTGCACGGTCTCCCACGAGTCCTTGTTTCTGCTTGTCTCTTTCTTTTTCCTCTTTGTGTCTCTGAATCTGTCTCTTTCTGGTCAGTTGTTTGAGTAACAGCATGTGATGTAGTAGTGACTAACCCGGCCCGCCCCCCTCACAGGCTCTCAGTGCGCTGGGCTCTTCAGCACCACTGTCCTGGGTGGGTCCTCTAGCGCCCCCAACCTGCAGGACTACGCACGCGCGCACCGCAAAAAATTCTCCACCAGCAGTCTGTCCTACAAAGACGGTACGTGTTTGAGACCGCGCGCCTTCACAAACCTGCACAGGACAACAGCAAATCAGCACACACCTCCTCTGTGTCGTAATGTGTAAATTATATCTGTCTGACCTGCGATGACGCCTGAAAGCTGCACACGTGAACATGAAACATGTTTAAGCTGGAGTCATTACAGTAGTTAGATACTCAGTGGACTGGGACACATGCCCATACATGTATAGAATATTTTTTTTACATTTTAGTCATATTTCTGTTAACTCCATATTCATTCTAGTCACCATATCCACTGACTCTTTTGTTTCCTCCTTTACTGCTTTGAGTAAACTTGATGTGCTCCTTTTTAGGATTCCTGCCTCAGGCCAAACCAAAACTTTTTAATATTTGCCAAACAGGAAATGCAGAAAGGTTTAGCCAGAATAGCACGGCTGCTTTAAAATGAGTTTAGGATACACTTGAGAGAAGCGTGGCAGTAGATGTACTCTGAGTTTGTGGAGTCTCACACGTCTTTGTAGAATGTCAGTTAAAACCAATATCACTGCAACATGAGAGCTAATTTAGTAAATCAGTAGGTAGATAACTATTTACACTGCTCAAAAAACTTCTTTACATTGTGGAATTCAGCTTTTAGTGGACGATCGATTCAAAATCTCGCCAAAAATCTGAGCTAAACTTTGAAATCACAGATCCAAATTGTGTCATAATGTGGTTAAATGGTGTGTATTGTCCTCGTGTCCCTGTATACACGCCCACTGACATCTGGGCAGCTCCTAATGAGCTGACAGATGTTCGTATTACCTGGATCAGGGCGTCAGTGAGCTCCTGGACAGTTTTTGGTGGATTTGGATGCACCGATGCATAAGATCCCAGTCAGTGGCATCGATGCCTTCAGCTAAGAGCTGCCTGCCCACTCTGGTCACGTGAGGCAGGGCTTTGTCCTGCACCAGTAGGGACACAGGACAGTGCCTAAGGTCCGAAGCCAGGTTTGGTACCAGGATTTCATCCAGCCACCAGGTAGCAGTACTGACCAACCTGCAGGACCCTTTTTATTTTGGCTCTCTACCTTGCAATATAAAGCACCTTGGTCCTTTGTTCTGTAAGGTAGCACTTATATAGCGCCTTAGCACGATATAAATGGAATAAAGTAATACGCGTCCCCATCGCTCTCCCAGTGCCTGACTGGTCATGGCAGACGACCTGTTTCACGTTTTTACATCCTAACGTGTTTTTTAGTTTCTTAGTCTATCATTACGTTTCTGTTTAGCTGCTGAAGCAACAGAAACATCATCACTGAGCAGCTAACTGCCCCTCTTCCAAAGTCAGAATCTCAGTGCTGTATGTCAAGGGTTGTCATGTTGTCCACCAGGTGGCAGTGCAGTATCATAAAGCATCCACAGTTTGCTCTTTTGTCATCCATCTTGTTCCACCTCATATTCAAGACTGCAGGTTCCCTTCTGTTTTCAGCCAGTGGACGCTCGCCTGTCAGAGTAGTCGGGGTCATATTTATATTTATTTTCTATGCTGAAGCATCGTAATGCGGGTCATTTTTAAATTGTTGCACACAACCCAGTCAGACTGCACCTGTCACAGTTAAACTCGGAGGCAATGAAAGCAGCATTTAGTCGTGAGTATCGGGCTCGTGAATCCTCATGTTTTTAAGTTAAACTCATGTCATTTCACTTTATTAGAAGATGCTGTGCCAGTGTTTCGACCCACAGCCATCTTCAGCCATCTTTAACCATCCTGTTTGAACAGCACCTTCAGTCAGGGCCGCTTCACAGACTGATTCCTAAAGCACACATTTGTAGTTGATGACTCTTCTTCTGCACTACGTCCGCCTTAGACAAGAACAAGAAATGATCAAACCTAATCTACACTTTACTGTGGCTCATAGTAACACTAGTGATTTATTTATTTTTTTTATTTCCTCAGAGTTGTTGTCTATGCCGGCAGTAAAACGATTTTCTGTGTCGTTTGCAAAGCATCCGACTAATGGTACGTCTGCTTCTTTCAAGTATTTTTCCACTTCACCTACCTTTGTCTTGCATGTCTTCAAACTTTTTTATAATTTTTTTTTTTACCTTGGATTTTTTTTATTTATTTTGTTTTTTCCACATGGCCCTCCAACATTCCAGGTTTCCATTATCTTTTTATTTCTAATTATTTTAATTATATTTTTGTTTACCCATACACTTTGGACTTTTCTAACACTACCTGACATTCTCTCTCTAACCAGGGTTCCCACTAGTTTGTAAAATATAGTAAAGTAAATCCAGAGACAGGGAATGTCAGAGAATCATACAAAGACCAAATGGGACTGAAAAATAAAACATCTTGTTATTGCTGCTGGTCTGCTTTTCAAACTACCAAGTAGAGGAGGGATGTCCAGGAGAAGTGGAGTAGACTGTGCAGCACAGTTTGCCTTCTGTTTGAACAGCACATATCAGTTTATATAGGTCCCCAGCAGTGCTGATGTAGTTTGGTCCTGACCAGGAGACTCACAGGTTTGAGATCGCTGGGCCAGGGGAAACAAAAACGTCTGAATGACAACAATCACAAATAATTTTTTTTAATTTTTTCATCAACCCTGCCTTATCAGAGGGCTGTTTTATTTATTGTTGGATTACAAAAAGTTTTGAGGACTTGCAACAGACAAAGAAGGCTCAGAAATGAAGCAGAATCTTTTACTGTAGGTCAAAAAGCCACAATTGCAATTTCTGTTCAGCTAATTAAGAACCAGTCAGATGTTTACCAGCCAAAGTCTCACGACTCCCTGTGAGGGTCTGTCTGTAGCAGACGACAGGAGATAGATCCGCGTCACCTTCAGGTGCCGGAGCTGCCGGAGTCAGGAAATAGGATCCATCTGACAAAGCTCCAAGATTCTTTTCCTCATTCCTCATCTCGATCGCATGCTCTTTCTCTCTGTCGTCATGTTCAGTGTAGCACTCGTTAGGAAGATTTTGATTGGTCACACGTGTTGCCAACTCTGGAGTATGTCATTTCATCTGTCTGTCAGCTCAACTTCACGTGGAACAGGTTTGTTAAATTAGAAGACAGCGTGTAGCAGTGATACTGTTAAAACAGCAAGAACACAAATCATGTTTTAAACTTCTCACGTCTTTTATTTTGGGCCTGTTGTCATTTAATATCTTACTAAATTAACCCAGTTCAGTGTTTAAGTTCTTGGATTTATTCATTTTTCATGTTTCATCTTATTTTTTTACAAAGTTGGAAGAACGATGTAGAAGTCGAGCTGAAGTCGGCGTGCGTTCCATTTACAATACCACCACCGTTTATTTGCTCATGCAGACCCTACGATTTTCAACTTAAGCAAACATGCTGCTGTTCAGTCCTCCAACATCGTTGTGCACCTTCTTCTTCTTCTTCTTCATTTCGGTTGCGTGGCTCAAAACATTGAATTTACCTGAATAGTAAAATAATACCATTTTCCGTGAGAGGCTGCTCCGGCTCCATCGACTCTCTGAAACAATCTCTCTGCCGCCTCAGATGTGGTCCCAAATAAACTGCCCCACTGACATCAGGAAATATGCATGAAGGCAGTTTCAACTCCTGGATCAAACCATTAAATTCTCCTTGCTGCTGCTTTCTCTTGAGAACTGGATGAACCCAGAATTGTGCATATTTAGAGAATTTCCTGTTGCTTATTTGCAGCACGCTTGGTGTTTCATGGCCTTTACACAGAAAAGAACAATTCCCAGTCTCGTCCTCACAGTGAGGAACACACCATATAGTCTTTTATTTATGTTTTAAGGTTATTGAATGGAAATGTGTTTGTATATTATGAATACATCTTCCAACAAATGAATGCATTCTTGTTAACTTGGAATTTATCAAGTCACATTTCCTCGCCATCTTGAACACAGTAGCAGATATGGACAAGTCCACATTCGTAGCATGCCAGATTAGTTATTGCCAATATTGCTACTTAAAGTCAGCAAATTGGACATGTGGGAGGGAGAAATCTGCAAAAGCTGGTAGTAAGCTAACATGGTGCCAGCTAACGTTGGGCTAGAGTGTCCTAAACATCACACTTTGATACACAGTTTGATTACAGAGTTTATTTACTAAGTGTAAAAGTCCAACAATGTTAGTGAAACTGTCTTTGAAAAGGATCTAATGCCTGTAATAGCAGCTAACAGCAGCTAACAGAGGCTAACAGCGGCTAACAGCGGCTAACAGACTCACACACTGGCAAAAAGCCTTACCGCTTACTCAGCGACAAGCTCAGGATGTTCTCAACAAAACGCCTCAGCGTCGCTGTCATTGGACAGAAATGAGCTTTGCTGACTCGTCTTCTCATTTTGGACTCCATGTCTCAGAGTAAACAGACGCTCAGCTTGAATTAAAGGGGCCAAGAATACACAATTCAGTTGACTGCAGTCTGCTGACATCTAGCCAATGTATCTGCATAATGAAGAGCACTTGCTAGCTGTGAATACACCAGACTCTATAATCTAGCATCAGTGCAATCAGACATCAAGAAGGCATTATTAGAGGGAGCTTTTGGTTAAAGTTCAGCGCCTCTATAGGATCATTCCTAAAGAGAACATGAAAGCAACTTCTGACTGGTAAACATCTGTCAAATCTGTGTTAACACTGTAACACGGTGCTGAGGTACATTACATTCTCTAGCATTAATCAGCTGTTAAAAAGAAAAAGCTGCAGTTCACTAAATGATCTTCCCACCTTCTCAGTTTCCTCAGTTAGAAAGCAGCAGAAGATTGTAAAGAGCTCAGGGTGGGAACCCTGTTTAACATCCCACATACAGTCTGCAGATTGATCACCATTACCCCAATAATTCAGTTATTGCCTTTTTTTATTTCCCCCCTCCCAGTCAATAGGTGTGTGTGTGTGTGTGTGCGTGTGTGTGTGTGTGTGCATGCGTACACGTAACATATACACCTGTGGTCCTTATCATAGAGGTTGTCAGCTGAGCTCATTGTTCAAACAATAATCAGTGTTTAACCCGTCCCTTCTTTCCTCTGAGCTCAGCCTCGGTGATTTTAAACCTGCAACTTTTCCTCCTGGTTTGCTCGTCCAGTCACAGCCGATCAAACCAGGATAAGCTCCTACCGGCAAACTGGGAAAGGCTTAAGGCTTGGCTCATCCCATCTCCTTTGTCTGTTGGGTTTTCCCTTTTAAATTCATTAGCACACAGATGATATCATTGCTCACAAAACCTGAACCTTTCTTTTCCACTGCTTTGTGACGGGTGTTGAGTCAGGGGAGCTGTAGTCACCCTAGCACCACATGCTCTGGACCACATGCTGGTGTGCTCGGCTGGCTTTTCTGTCCTCCAAGGAACTGGTTTAAATGGGTTTAATAGACCTGTAGTTGGGATTTATATGGATTTCTCATCTGGGTTGAGCGGTTTCTTTCGTCTTGCTTGTGTAACTAGTGCGATGGCTGAAGGAGTTGTTGCTTTGGGGGCAGGTTTCTGTGAACATCACACACGAAGACTCTATTTAAACGTTTAAAATCGCCCACTTTCTTGCAGACACTGACAAACCCTGAATGAGTTTCTCCTGGTGTTGTTCACATACAGTATGTCATTCACCACAGGAACACAAGATGACACCTCCACCGTTGCAGTGGCCCCATCACGCTGGTGCACTGCGGCAGGTACGAGCACCCCGCACTCCCCCCGCCCCGCGTTGGCGTTTTTGTGTTGCAGAGTAACCGAGCGGCGTGGCCGGGTGGCCCCGCTGCGGACAGTAGACGTAGCATTTAACAGCTCCTGGCGTCTTTCTTTGGAGAGGTGGTGTCAGATTTGGGCTCTGCGCTTCCTGTTAACGTCCTGCGTCACTCTTGCTCCTTCGCGGGTTCTCATGGTTTCTGTTACCACAGCTGTTTTAACGTTGAGACGCCGCAAAGGAGCAACATGTGTGTTTGTGTCTTATTGCTTTGTTTTTCCTTTTTTTCCTTTTTCCTCTTGCTTTAAGCTTTACTAAAACGCTTGACGATCTGCCGCTTTTTTCTTTTTCCCGACCTTTGGCTGTGTGGCAGCCAGGAGACGCTGCTGGCTGCTGCTTGTCATTTTAGAGTTTCCCCTCATGCACACATCTTTCCTCTGTTCCACCCGCCTCCCGCCGAGCTCTTATTTCTCCTCTCATCTGTGTCGTACTTCAGTGCTTCTCTCTCCCCCCTTCCTTGCTTAAAACCTCTCGTTTCATGTCTTTTGTACTGCTCCCACCCCCCTCCCCTCTCCGACCACTGCTCTGTCCTTTCTCGCTCTCCCTCTTCTTCTTTAGAGCCCCTGGAGGAGCACCACGTGGCCCAGTTGTTGAGGCGTTTCTCCACCGACCTCAGCCTGGGCCGCCACCTCTCTCTGGACCGGGCACTGGCCCACCACCTCAACCAGTGCTCCTACCACCTCCGCCTCTTCCGAAACTGGCTCATCTCCGGCCACGATCCCCTAGAGTACCTCCACGGTCAGCCCCTGGCCCCGCCCTCCATACCCCAGCCTCATGCTCTGTTACAGCCACAGCTCGCGGTTTAGTTGGGACTGTGCTTGTTCTGTGGTTGACTCTCATGCTTTGCCTCTTGATGTTTCTGCATGCTTGCCTGTTTCTGTGGTTATGCAGATTGCAAGCTGGAGTCGTGTGAGCTGTCGGGGGTTTTGTGGGGGGCATCATTGTTTTGCAGCTACTGTCCTTCCTCTCTGAGGTGGTTGCTGCCTCTCAGGTTTTGATTGCCTTTTTCTTTAGAATAATATCACATTTTTTCCAATTTAGCTGAAACTACAAGTTAAAAGTAAGGTTTCACCTAACAGCCCTAAATAATCTCTCGTGTATGTTAATAACAGTTAGCACTGCAATTGCCATAAGCCAGCCCGCCCCCCTCCCAGTAAGTTGTGTAGTCTCAGCGTCAGCTCGTGGGCCTCTGGTCACTGTCCTCTCATTGGTCAGTCACCAGATTTACTCCAATAAGCAGCAACACTGTTAGACTTTCCCACAGGTGAGTTGACGGCGCAGGCCTGTGCAGCACCCTCTTTGTACTGCGCTGTCTGTTCAGGTTTCCATGTGCCATCCCAACACACGACCACCGCCACACGTGTGCGTTTGGGGTCAGCTGTTCGGGTTCGTGGGAATGCCAGTCGCCCTTCCACCTGACCTTAACCAGCATGTGATTCCTGCTTGTTTGCTGTACATGTGGCGTACACTCACCACCCCCTCCCCCCAGCCCGTGCAGCCGAGCGCAGTACGAACACCCTCTGTGGAGGTTGTGGAAGGCCGGGGCAGGCTGCAGTTTGATGCTTTGTGTTTGTGAACGGCTCTGGTGAAATGCGGCTTGGTTGTGAACTAACAGCGGATGAAGCGCCTTGGATGACGAGTCGGGGCTGAGCTGCGGTCTGGACGGCTTTGACTGCTAACGTGCTGCTGTCGCAGCTGTGTAACGGGACTGAGCAGAAGGGCTGACGTTCTGTATTTTTTGCGACCTGCTTGCTTTTGCAAATCCCGCGAGACGTCTGAGATACGTAGACTCGTTCTGTTTTTGATATGGTGTCATGTTGTCTTGGCGTCCAGCATGGTTTTTTGCAACTTGCCTGGGTCGAAATGAACCACGGAGGCTGGCGGGAGTCCACACGGGGTTAGAGCCTGTACTGAAGCAGGAGCAGGATTTCAGAGCACTTTTTTTTAGGTGTAGTGATGGGTGGCGTTGGGGGCAGTGGTGTTGGGTGTCAGCTGAAGTGGTTCTGCCTGCTCTTCTTCTGACTCCCTGGGCAGACTCAGGGCTGATGGGCCTGCTGGCTTCCTATCTCTCTTCTGCCGCAGGCTTTGAAGGATGCTCCATGGTGCCCTCCATCTATCCTCTGGAGACGCTGCACAACTCACTGTCTCTGAAACAGGTTAGCGAGTTCCTCACGAGCGTGTGCCAGAACGCGGGGGATCCACACACTAGGACCACCAGAGGTAAGACACACAAACCAACACACTCCTGTTTGTATTTATAGACATCGTAGCCACACCTGACTACGCTCAGCCTGACCTGCGATCCCTCCGTCTCTTTGTAGCTTTGTCAGCCATGTTTGGCGCACACAGCCAGCCGTCAGTAGACTCGTACATCCCTCAAAGGGTCCTCTCTTCCTCCATCTCGCTCAGATCTCGTTCTGACAGGCCTCCTTGGTGTGAGTATCGCAGCACATCCTCCATCTCTCAGGATCTGACATTTCTAGGTTTCTCTGCTGTGTCACTTCCAGATGTTTGGGGATTATTTATGGAAGCCAAGTTGTCCCTTACAGCCTGTTTTAAACTAAGCTCACAGTCTTTGTATTTATCTATTTTTGTGATAAAGACTGCAGAACCCAGTGAACCGACCAGAGACCCACCCATGTGGGTTTTTCAGGGGCGATACACTTGGATTCAAATAAAACTTTAATCATTTGTGATGCATGTGAACAGCAAGGAGGAAATAGACTATTTAAAACTATAGAAATTGGTAGTATCAGTAATATTTATATATTCAGCAATGAGTGTGACAGGAACAACAGATAAAAATTAGCATCCTTCTAAGTCGATGAACACGGTGAACCTAAGTGTTCATGTTGCGTCTAATTTTCTTTGTCTTCATATAATTTAACTGTTTCTTTGTTTTTTTACCACTTTCATGGCTTCATCAAAAAACATATTAAACGATTGTTATGACAATTGTGGTTTACCTGCAGTTGTTTTGGCTACTGGCTAACTTAGCCATTAGCGTAATTTTACCCTTTTGCTGTTTAATTTTATTTACACAACACCAAATCACAACAACAGTCGCCTCAAGGTGCTTTATACTGTAAGGTCGACCCTACAATAATACATACAGAGAAAAACCCAGCAATCATATGAGCCCCTATGAGCAAGCAGTTTGGTGACAGTGGGAAGAAAAACTCCCTTTTAACAGGAAGAAACCTCCAGCAGAACCAGGCTCAGGGAGGGGCGGGGCCATCTGCTGTGATTGGTTGGGGTGAGAGAAGGAAGACAGGATAAAGACATGCTGTGGAGGAGAGACAGAGATGTTAGCATAGCCTTAGCAACTGTAATCTGAAAACTGCTAAATACAAACCACAGCACAGAGGAGTGATCCCTAGAACCAGTGTGCACAGGCTTCCTCTGCAGATCAGACCTTCTTTTCTGTCCCTGCAGACAGCAGCGGTCCATCCAGTACCGTATCCAGCGCTGGGCCCTCCTCTCCCACCACGGCTGACACCTCCCCAAGGTTCAGCTTCAGCGATAAGATCTCCCTCACTCCTCAGAGCAGCGAGGAAACCCACTCATCTCAAAACCTTTCTGCTCAGCTGGCACCTGCGGTTGAGTCACCAGCCCACGAATCAACCGACTCTGCTGTTCCAAACCTCGCCGAAGTCCTTTTGACTCCAAATAACTCACCAGAAGATGATCCGGAGCCGTGTGCAGTCACCGACCAGAAGCCCGACAACCCTGCACCACCGCTGGAAGGGGAAGAGGGGCCTTCGTTAGCTGCCGATCCCTCGGATCCCAGCCTCAGGCCTCCATGCTCGGCTTTAGCTGAACTCTCTCTGGGTCGGCTGGAGGGTTACTGCCTCCCGGGCTCCCTGCCTGTGCTGCTGGAGCTCAGAGAGAGCAGCAGCGAGGCAGGCTCCAGCTCCCAGACACCCCAGTCCCCAGAGGGGCCTGACGAATTCTTTGACACCCATGAGTCCATGGAGTTGTGGATGGACAGTCCAGAAAGCCTCCTACATCAAGAGACGCCCCTGGAGGCTGGACGCACTAACACGGGCGAGCCGTAGAGCAACACTGGGGCAACTGCTGTGGTTCGAGCATTCATCATTAATATGAACAGCGTAGTATTGAACTGAGCTACAACTATCCAGGCCTTCCCTTTTCTCTCTTGTGACTCTGATGAGGGATCTCGGGCAGCTCTGTGTTGGAGAATCAGATGACAGTGCCGTACATGCTGCTCATCGCCTGCTCGGTCCTCTGGTTCAGTCCATCCACAGGTGAAGATGGGACAGCTTGGAGAAGGTCAAGCTAAATAGAAAAGCTTTTTGTTACTGTCACTTGTTCGCTGTTATAAATGACTTTGTTTGAATGATTGTAGACAAGGGGTCTAAAATGTGCTATTAGGCTAAAAGCTTGAGCTAAATGAGGCTGAAAAGCTGCAGAAAATTGTCCAAGATGATTTTCTTTTTTTCTTGATTTATTGTGACCATAAAGTTACTGATTAACGGAGCTTTAAATTGTGTTACGTGTGCTGGATGTATATCTACTCTCACAGTACCAGTTTTCAGGGCATGTTGGTGTGGCTAATGATCGTTAGCGATCAGCGAGCTTTGTTTGTTCCTCAGTACAGGAACTAAAAGATCAAACACAGACTCTGAAAAATACAATCAGCAAATCTTCTGCTTTTCGTCAATCTGCAGCGTCCCTCCAGTGCCGGGCGTCCGTGGCACTGCATGTTTGATTTTTAAAGAGGCTGAAACTGAGTGGAAGTGTTCAGTCTCCGGATCAAACCATGTGTGCACTGCTTACTGCCAAAGTCCTCAAGCCTCATTACAAAGTTAATATAATCAGTAGGAAATGATAGAGGAAATATTTATTTTGAAACGGCATCTAAAAACAGAAGTCTGTATTTTTAATACCCACACATCGGATATGGAATCGTAGCACAGCTACTGTGTATATTTGTGTTTTTGTAAAGTTACGATGTGATGCAGGAAGGATCCGAAAGCTAATCTTTCATGTCATCACTGAACAAACGGGAGGGGCATTTTACATTCGGTGTGCTTTTTAATGTGGCGACCAGTTATGTAGCAGCCGTGTGCGTGGAGGCAGGCGCACGCGCTTGATTCAGGTAGTCGAGGATGCTGACGTGCAATTGCGTGTTCAATCAGTCCGGTTTCATGTTACATCACAAAGTACTGCAGGTGAAATCCATGACTGTGAGTTTGGGAAACTCTGACCTGTCTGTGTGTGCAGAATAAAAAACGTGACACCAGTGTGGCCCCGCTGTCTTCTTGAGCTCATGTTTTTTGTGCACGATGGGTTCGTTTATGTCCTTCTGACTTACTTATAGCGTGCAGGTTCTATCCCTCAGATATATAGACGTCATCCATTTCACTCCACACAGTCGCATTGAAGCTGAAGTTGCATGTAGCCAAACTGTTGGGCGCAAAAGAGAATTAAATCTCCAAACTAACGACCACTCAGGAACGAGCTGTCCCAGCCTGGCAGTGGGGCGAGTGCCCCCAGACGTTTATTCTCCATGGTCGCTGATGGGTTCCCAGAACCCATGTTGCTGAACAGAATGTGGTTGTGTGGATCATTGATGCAAACGGGGAACGAAGGCCGAATGCTCCGATCCAACAGAGGGGCTGCTGCACCATCAAAGATGGCGCTGGCACGGCTGGCAGCCTTAACCCAATTTCCCCTCGGGATGAATAAAGTATGATCAATCAATCAATCAAAAAAAAGTCTGATGCTGGTTGTGGTAAAAAGGTGTAATAGTGTTAGCGTTAGTAAATGCCTGTTAATTTAAATTGACTTGAGACAGCCGGGGTGGCTTCGCCCCCCCTAGCGACTGTAAACTGGATACGTAAGAAGATGCTTTCAATCTACTGCCAAGCCGTTATTCAAGGTTTTCAAGTTGATGTCAGGACTTGCAGGTTGTTCCACTCTAAACATAATGTTGTTTTCTTTATGATATTTTTCTCTATGCATGGAGCACGTTGTAAATTTAAAAAAAAAAAAAAGTGGGGCAAGGTTCAGAGGCTCCAGCGCTCTTCAGGACTCTGAGTCTCTTGTCACCGTGGAGGTCAGCGCCGTGAGTGATGAGCTGGAGAACAGAAGTGCAGAGGAACGTAGGCGATGGGGATATTTTATGAATGGAAAAATTTCATCTGCACCATTTCCAGGTGTTTGATGAACACACTCAGGTAAAGAGTAGCACGATTCTCTCTTAAATGTTCCCAAAAGCTTCTTCTCTTTTCAGGAATACAAAGACATCTCAGTCACCAAGTCCTGTTAATGTCCAGGGTTGCGATGTTCAGGTGATGTGTTAGAAAGTCCATGAAGTGAGGTGTATTTAAAGTCATTGTCGCCTTGCTGCCATTGTCTTTGGATTTTTCCTTTGGATTTCTGTTGAGACTATTTTCAGCCCAATGAGTTTGGATAGAAAAGCGTATGAAATTCTTTAAGTTGCTTGAAGATGTTTCACCTCTCATCCGAGAAAAAGCTTCAAGCAACTTAAAGAAGTCCAAGCTCCTTAGACTACGATGACCTGGATGACTGAGAACCTTCACTGACTGTAGAAAGTTTTCTGCTCTCATTGGTTCAGCCCATCAGTCTTTCTCAAGTTGTTGCACCTCCGTCCTGGAAAGGACCCGATATTTTTTGAACATTTGATTTTCCTGAAGTCCTATATTCTAGGACCTAGAATATAGTTCCTCATGTATCCGCCTGCCTGCCTGTAACTGTTGTGCCAATCTATAGCAGAGCCAGGACCAGAGCTAAGTGACTATATTTGGATGAAGTTATTAGCTCGGCACCCCATTCAGTCAAACCAAAGCATTAAAAAGGAAAATCGCCCAGTGTAAACTTGAAGGAGTGCTTCTGTATCAGCTGTTTTATATGCGTAAACTAATCTTCTGACATTCATCACCATGCAAGGCCTGAAACATTAGTGATTTATGAGTGATCAGTGGGTCCAAAACATAAGTCTAACGGAGAAAGTGTTAACGCTAGACGATTTAATACGCCAACGCTGAAGTGGCCAAAACTGTAGTTTACTCTGTGCTGCTTGAGGTTGGCTCCAAACGTCAGTCTATGTTGCAATGGTAGTTAAAGTCTTACAGCCCAGTACAGGAGCAGTTCAGGCTGATAATTACTGGTGTCCCAGTTGGAGTCTGCTGGGCTTCATCCACTACTTCAAGTCGTTAAACTGGACCTTTTTATCGGGTTTTGGATTATCTGACTAATACTATGACCTGCTGTGTGCTACAGACTTTTGTGTGAGTATAATTTGTCTGTTACTTAGTATTAATTAGCCTATATGTGTCTGCTGCACCTGTGCAGTTTAGTAATGCAGCTTTGCTAACTAGCATGCTAACTCCACACTTTCATTTGTAAGGTAACTTCTGCCTCCAAAAACAAGATTTGGACAAAATCCTGAAGTTTCCAAAACAAATGGGAACATCATGCTGTCTGTGGATTCACTGACCTTTGACAGGTCAGATATGACGGTTTACAGTTAACAGGCTTAGAGTAACCAGCTAGGCACAAATCTGCTTCAGAGGAGTACGTGGTTCTTTCCAGCTCCGAAGCAAAGGGAAACATCCACATCTATTGTTCCCTCTATTCTCCAGCCTGATCCTGTGACCCAGCGAGTGATGTCATTGCTGCATCCATTCATCAGATTATCACAGCGAGGATTGTCCTCCAGCTTCCAGGCTGCTCCTTCCCCTAGGATGGTACCATCTTCAGACTCCACGGTGTCTAGGAATCACTGCCGTATCTGTTTGCTTTGTTTTGGTTGATAAATGGCTCCTATCACCAGTGGAGGGCCTCGGCACTCCAATCCAGCATAATTTGGGGCTCTTAAACTTTTATTTTTATTTTTAAAGGGTTCATCAAGCAGAACGAAGCCCAGATTGTTCCAGTGTCTGCACCGCAGAGTGTCAAGATGAATCCACAGGAGCTAAATCCACACTAAGGCCACGAGGAAGGAAAAGTAGTCTATGAGTGGTTCATAAACTTAACCATTCATCACTTATAAAGGCATATAAAAGTGTAAAGCCTTAAACAAACTGACTCTATTTAATTAGAATATATTAGGATTTCTTTTAGCTTTTACAGTAACCAGTTTCCATGGCTCGCGGTTCTCACTGCTTTGCACCTGAGAGTCTTAGAAACCCTTTAACAGCACGTGGGGTGTATCATGTGGGGTATCACTGGATGAACCAAGGTTTTAATGGTTTGATTACGATGTGGTTGTTTCAGAAGCTGTGTCTGGCATTAGTGGTGTTATGTGGTGGTTTCCACCCATTTTTACTGAGGGGGTAGCCAGAGTTGGTCCGCAAACATGATTCAGACCGAAATAAAAGGTTTTGCCAGAGCGGTCTGAAAGCTTTGTTCTCTGGTGATGAACTCTACTGATCCTATGACCTTTCTTATTGTGCCAAGATAACTAATTGTCAACACATTAATGTCTTCATAGAGGAAGACTCCCAATTATTGAAAAACATCTCCCCATAAACAAGCTGGACTGTCATGATCCCCAGAGGATAAACCGTGGTAACGTTTCTATCAACATTGTAGTTTTTTTGTTTCAACATCAGGCTCGTTCAACCTTTAAATACCAACACTGCCGAAATTCAGAGAATCCAAAATATACTTAATAGTATTTTTACCCCTCTGCAGTAAGAGGCTGAAGAATGAAGTGAGGTTGGAGTTTCACCCCATCCATGTAACTCCTGAAACTCTTGAACGAGTTCAAATCTGTGACCTCAAGGTGAGAGGTCAAGTTTTCTAAAAGTCTTCAATTCAGTTTTAATTATATAGCGCCAAATGATAAAGAAAACCCCAACAATCATATCACCACTTATAAGCAAGACCTTTGGTGACAGTGGGAAGGATAAACTCTCTTTTAACAGGAAGAAACTTGCAGCAGATCCAGGCTCAGGGAGGGGCGGGGCTAAAGACCCACTGTGGAAGAGAGCCAGTGATCAATATTTACTCATGATTAGATGCAGAGTGGTGTACGAACATGTGAGTGTATGAAGAAAAAACACCCAGCAGACACAAAATGACAAGACGACACATTTTCTTTCGGTAAATGATATTTTTATTGATCTTCACCACACTTTTCCCTTTCAACAATAAATCACTTTTCTATTTGACCTGTTTAAGCGTTTAAAGAGAGATAAAGAGAATATTGCACTTAAAACAAGAGATGGAAGCAAAACCATGAAGCAGAAAAGGAGGGAGAAAACGATCACGAGGCTTTCTTTACAACACAGTGCCTCCTCAGTACCAGGCAGCTTAGCTTCTTAACTAGCATCATTTAAAATAGCATCTCTATGTTAAGTCAGGTCTGTTTTCAGCTATTACGATACAGGAGAACTCAGAAGGTAGGTACACATGCACGCACAAGCAGGGCTCACTGGAAACCAACAGTCTTTATGATTTATGAGTCGTTCCACTGCAGATAAGTATGAATGCCACAGATACTGACTTTTTTAACTTTTGTTTTTTTGCACATGAAAATAGAGCAGTTAGCTGTGTGTGTGTTAAGCTTTGACTGAGAGAAATGTGAGTAACAGGAAGTCCACTATAGATAAAAATGTAGTGACGTGAGCGAACCGAGTCCCTCGTGTCTGGCAGTCTGAGTGGTTTGCTTATATGTGAGTAGTGCGTGATTATAATATTCCTTTACCGCAGGAATGTCAGCGTCACTGAATGACCCGGCAGCGCAGAGAGTTAACAGGAAAGTTCACCCTAGCCAGCTGTAGGCTAAATGTAATTATACATAAAATTATATATAACCCTCGACTCCATATCTTTGTCGCTTCTGTAAGTTGTTTGTTGACAGAATGGCAGTCAGACTGTGTCCTGTCATTCAAAGAAAGACACCACTGACTGTAGCCTGCACACAGCTGATGTGAGGCTACGGTGAGGCCGATCTGGCGAGTGTGACTTGGGTGTACGGTACGATGCGCAGCAAAAACCAAGGCAACCCGGATATCGAAGTCCTCCACGGAGAACGTAAAGGTAATCTGCATCTTCACATTCAAAGTAAATATGAGCCAATGACGCCAGCGTCTGTCGAACACGCGTCGCTAGCTGAGCCGAGGAGACATAGAGGGGAAAATCTGCGTTTTCGTTGCGGATCATAAAGTAGCAACCCTGGTGAGGCCTGTTGGTCCTTACATCTGTTTGATTGTTGGTTTAGTTCCTGGTTAAAATCTATTAAATTGCCCCAAAAAGTATCAAAATATAGAAATCATCATCGATAATACTCGACCAAATCACATCTACGTCTAATATTAAGGTAATGAAGTGCTATCCAAAAATGACCACCAAGCTATGGCCGGAAACAATTTAATACAAAATCAAATGCAACAAGTTGATTGTGGCTAAATTCAACAAAAAATAAAGAAATTGCACAATTTATGATGGCGAATTAATAAAACAAGTCCAGTTGAAGTCGAGCACACTCCTTTGTGCTTCTTTGAGTGGCAGCTGAAATACTGATTGGGTGCTTTGAAAGGTGCCGTTTTACCCTCACTATGTACAACTCTGACCTTTTGTGCGCTGACAAGAAAACATCAGAGGAGCCAGCGATGTATCGCACACAGGCGTGCCTAACATTTCTACCATCACTTTCTCTTCCCTTCCAGCACAGCAGGACAGAAAGGCACATGTGGGCGACCGTCAACCAGGCGAACGCGCAATCTCTCCTTACAACCACATGTTCCTATCGTTGTAATGGAATACATTCTTTAACACAACCTTTGTATCGACACAGCAACAGGTATGAGGTTACTCTACTCTAATTAGTGCTATTTTCTGTATGTAAAGATATAAATATGTAAATACCAAAGATCAGATGATTTTTTTTAAACTACATCATGACCTCCACCTACAGCTCTCTATGTGACCTCTGTGACGATATGTTGACTGGAAATACATCAAAGACTACAGAAACAAACGCAGACAACTGATTTCTCAAATTCACTGTAGGAAAAACAGTCAGTGAGAAACTGAAACAAGTGGTTTTCACTTTGAAAGGACTTTAGAAAGAGCACAAGTCACTATGAGACAGATTATCTTTGAGTATGAGCGTCCCTATAGCTACAGCAAATATACTGAAAAGCCCGAGTGGACCTCTGGGTTTCTGTTTCTCTACGTCAGCGGGAGCCCCGAAGAGACAGAAATGGAAACACAGAGGAAATTCATCACAAACTCTGTTGTGTGGTGATTTACACTCTGCCTAGCAGAAAGGAAGGGAATAAAACGCAAATGAAAATGCCAAATGAACAAATGTGGAGCTAGCGTCTGTGGCGAACCTCCCGTGAATAACGGAGCAGCTGAAAATATCGTAGATCTTCTCCGATACGATAAACGTGATTTGTTTGACTTGCTAGTTGTTGGCTTTAATTGTGCTTCAATTAGAACCTATTCTAAGTATTGTTTTGACAATACAAAGGGGCAAAAATCACTGCGTTATATAAAATAAGGAAAAAATCCGGTTAAGGGACAGAAAATAAAACTCTTCCCTTCACACGACGAAGTATTAAGATTGCAGTGAACAATTAAAAAAACGACTCTGTTATACAAATGGTGATAGCCACAACAACCCTAGAAATAAATAAAAATCTAGAAAACAGAGACAGTTACCCAGATCTGTTTCACACAAATGGACTCAAATACAAATAACTGGGGCAGATACATGTTTGCATATCGGGCTATAGAGAAGAGTAAATAAAAACCGATGTACACTGGGGAGGCCAGTAGGAGAGGAGAGAGGAGACAAACGCTGGATCTTAAAACTCGATCTTGCAAGCTGGGAAAGACTCATCCTGCATGACAACGGTGCTGCTGGAGGCCAGGACCATGATGTTGAGCTCCTGCTGCCTCTCGTGTGTCTGCTGGTACCATTCACGGGTCACCTCAGTGTCGTGGGTGGGGATGAGCGTCACCTGAGAGGGAAACACAAATGAAAGTGCGGAGGTGTAGTCAACAGAACTGAGAGTACCTAGAAGATTTTTAAACTTCGTACACTTTGAAGGATTGTGTTTTTGCTTTGATGCGGTGAGTGCGGTCTAGTTTTAGCAGTACTTGCTATAATGTGAAGTTGCGGTCAAAAGTTCATAAACACTTATCGTAGACATTAATAATGTCTTGGTAATTTGGGGCTTCTTTGAACTGTTCTTTTTCAAGTGTGGAGTGATTGTGCAGCACGCATCTGCAATGACTTTAACAAACAGGAGTTGGGTGAATCTTTGTTGAATCTTTTCTCTTGGCTCTCAGCGAAGGCGGTCGCACTTTTCTCCTCTCCTCCTTACCCTTATCTTCCCTGCTTAGCCTCTGTGTCCTTGTCTGTCTCATGTGCATTACTTTCCCTGGAACAGTCTCTCACTGTCGTTCTCTAAAACCTAAAAGAGAATTATGGATTTGATCAACTGGTCTCTGAATGCTATTGACACCCTCTTCTCAACGAGAAGTCTGGGCTCGGGAGAGCCCGAGTGCCCTGGAGGTACTTTCCCTGCCGGTTACACGATGGACGGGTGGCAGAAATGGAGGCTCGTGTGCCTGGCGGGACTGTCGATCGAGGACGCTGAAGATATCTACCTATTCGGAACCATGATAACGGGGTTCTTGCTGATCGGAGCTGGCATGGCCCTGACTTATCGGAGAAATAAGAGAGTGGAACCGGCTGTTCAAACCCCCCCCAAGGCTGCCCGCTGGAATCGAAGCGACGGGACGAGGCGCGACCTCTCACAACGAACGCAGCACCCCCCCCCCTTTCCAATGCCTTCGATGCTTGTTGTCCCCCGGGAACACGAGGCGGGTCTGGGCCCGCGCTGCAGAGACGGCGCCGTTGCAGGATTGCTGCTGTGTTGCCTGGGATTACTCCTCATCCCCTACCCAACCCTGTGGCTTGTTATGTCTTAACAATGTTGTGACGTGGACATTCATGTGCTTTTTTTGTGCAGAGGAGTTTTTTTCTTTCCTGTTCTCGTGCTGTCCTACCATGGAAGCACAGCATGAGTGGAGGTCTCTTTTTTTTCCTCTTGTACCTCCCCGTTGTGTGGACATTTCGGTGTTTTTCTGTAACGCTACCAATCTCCGACTTGTAACCCCATGTAATGTTTGTGTCTTGTGTGTAAGGTCGGGGGGGGGGGGTCCCCATTTCGCAGCAGGGCAACCTGTGTGTGACAAATAAAGCTTTCATTCATTCATTCAATGTTTGATCGGTCCTCATGGCACAGGCCTGGGTACCATCGTTAGAGGATTGGGTCTGTTGGTTTGAAAACGCATCTTTTTCTCTCCGTTTTGGCGTTCCGTCCACACTGTGATGGCGGACGGAATCGTACAGCATTTGTTTTGTTTGCTCTCAAGCCCTATTAAAGATTAATATCAGTTTGTACATGTTCCAGATAAAACTCGGCACTTTTCCTCGACATTTTGCCGCGACGTCTCAAAGAGCCGGAAAGTAAACAAACGTCAGACGGAAAAGACGTAGGTCAATCATCGTACTTTTCACGCATACGCAGCACGGCAACGTAGCGTTTTCAGTGTGGATGAACACGATTGAAAACGATAGTGTGGACGCGGAGCGTTTTTAGACGAAACCGCAGTTTTCCAATTTATCCGGATTAGTGTCGACGTAGCCTAAATAAGCTCTACCAATTCTGCCAGGACAACTAATCGAATATTCAGTCAGGATTATGCCCTGAGCTTGCTGGTGTCTACCAAAACCACTGAGTCAGGAAGCAACTTGCTGAGAAGTAACCAAATATTAGTGTGAGTGTATATGTACTTTTTACCCTCAGGTAACCCAATTATTCTTCTTTAAATGTATTAGAGATTATTAAAGATGTACTGCTGCACCATTCTTCAAACCTGGAAAGACAACAGTTCAAACAAATCAATAAAAGCTTGTAATTACCATGACGTTCATGCCAAGTTTTGACCACAATTGTACAAATTCATGACGTATGTTTACACTCATATAGCTCAGTGATGTCACTTAAGCTGGCAAATGTAATTGTTTTAACCTATTTATGAAGCTAGCAGCTGTAGTAGTATTCAGCTGTTCTAACAGACCGCCAAAGCCACCGGAGTTGAGCGTTTTGGTTTGGAAGGACAAAGAGGTAAATGACTCTGATGTCTGATCGTTCATGTTACCGGACAGGAAGTGAATGCAACCGCTGAACAGCAGGATCACGGAGAGTATGCTGGCTATATAGTTTTCGGCCTAGCGCAGATTGTTGTTGTCACCTCTTTGGCTCTGACAGCAATCAGAGATTGTTAAACTTCTGTAGACGTCAAACAGGTTTCTGGCACAAAAGAACACTGGCTGATGTCCAACTTAAAGAAATTTGGGCTTAGTGGAAAACAAAAGCATCACCAGCTGCACACCTCAGTACGTGGGTCGAGTAAGAGATTGAGGTGGTCAATAAATGCCACCACAAACCTTTGCGATTTAAAAGTGAAAATTATTGTGTTTATATTTTTTTATCAAGTCGATGACCCCAGTATTAACCTTAACCTAGCTCTACATGTTGGAGGTCAGGAAAAAAAGAATAGTTTCTTCTGTGTGTCAATTAGAAAGATTATATTCTTTGTTCCCTAATTGCCAGAACCTGATAGAGAACAATGTATTAAAAACTAACCCTAGGTTAGAGTCAGGGTTAGGGTCATCAGTGATGACTTAAATCGATGGGTTAAAACACACGTAAATAATACCTGTAGGTTTGATCCCCACTGAGCTTTGCCGTCCAACAGTGCATCAAGGACTCCTCGGCTCGGTTCGCCGCTCGCTGCATCGTTGCCACTCACCACATAGTATGCAGAACGAATGCGTTTGAAAAACTCTTGGTCCACATTCTTGGCACTGCAGTGGTTGGGAATGTAAGTCAGATCCACATAAATGGGTTGGCCGGGAGCAGCCACAGAGCCTGACTTCTGAGAACCTGTGTGGGTAAAGAAGGCCAAACCATTGTTCCCTTTTGTGTTGTGTAAAGAGTTAGGATGTTATGTTTTCAATGACATTTGCTCACCTGAACTGCTTTTGACACCATTAGTCAGCCCTTTGCCAGGGTTGTAGCTTGACCTGGACAGGTCGTCATCTTTGGAGCCCTGTCCATCTGAAAGACGAGACATCCGCGAACTCTTGTCGGCCTCCTTCTTTTTCAGCAAAGCACTACGAGGAGACTGCGTCTGTTTGACAGGCATAGGAGACCGCTTGCGCCTAGCTGGTGATCCTGATTTGGTTTTGCCTGCCGTCTTCTTTAAGCTCTTAGTTTTTGGCTCTTTCTTCAGGGAGCCGTTGTCTAAAGAGTTGGGATCCACCATGCAAACGTCTGGCCGTGGGGGGTGTGGGGAAGGATCCATGAGGGGAGCAGGAGAAGGATCGTGGCTCCTCCTGGAGGTAAAGTGGTGGCTGCCTCCTCCTAGGGCAGCTTTATCAACTGGCATGTAGTCAGCATCCTCATCTGAGTCCATGTTGCCTTCACCGGTAGCTGAAGGGTATTCTTCACTGCCCGGGGGTGCATCCGAATCTGACTGGGAGGCCAGAGACTCGCTGACCGAGGTAGGTGGAGTGTCCTCCGTGGCCAAGCCTAATCCTGCTGACATCCCACCAGTTTGGTGCAGAGAGCTGCTGTCCCTGCTGTGGGATTGGTGTTGATGGGCGTGTTTGTGAGCCCTTCTCTTGACTGAGAGGTCGTGCTCGTCACCCTCCTGCGACTGATCACTTCTGCGGCCTTGCTCCTCATCGTCCTCGTCGCTGGAGAGTTGCCGCATGCAGGGGTTGATGAAGGAAGGTGAGAGGTCTTCTTTGCGTTGCCTGTACTCAGAAGACGAATATCCGGGAGAGGAGCGGCTCGTATAGGAGGAGGTGGCTCCTATGGGTGCATCCCGATCGCTGTCGTCATCGTCGTCCTCGTCGTCCTGCCCTCCCCGGCTGCACTCCTCCCCGTAGAACGGTGAACGGAACGGCTGATCAGTTGAGGAGAGTGAGAGCGGGCGGGCAGGATGCTCTGGCTCCATCTCGCACTCTTCTTCAAACTCATCATCGTGACGGTAATGAGGGGGAGAGTCTCCTGGCACCATTCCCATCTGGGATTTTGGCATTTCCCACTCATAGGAGCTTCTTACATAACCTGCTGCTCCCTCGTGTGACACCAGCTTGGCTGAGCCTAAAGCTGCACCAGTTACTGCTGCTGCAGGTGGGAGCATGGAACTCGTGCTGACCTCCGTGGGCCCGTTCACTGTGTCCGGCTTGCTGGTCTGAAGCGTTGAGGGAGTGTAGGAGCCAAGAACATCTGGAAGCGCATCTCCTGGCTTTTCAACGATGGGTGGAGCAACAGGCTTGTCAGAAAATAAAAGGCTACTAGCCAGGCCACTAGAAGGAGACCTCCGAGTCATCTCACGCATATACGCTTCCTCGTCCTCTTCTTCGCTGCTTTCGGTCTCCTCAAAGTAATGTTTGCCTTCTATGTCTGGCCGAGGCGAGGACGTGACGCCAAACAGAGCAGCACTAGCTGCCTCCTTGTCCTTGGAGAACTCTGAAAGTTGAGAGAATGGTGACGCTGCTGTGGCCCCAAATCCAACAGCTGTGTCCAGCTGGGACCCTTCAGACCACTCAGGCTTAGAGAAACACTCAGGTTGAGACACTTTATCTGTTAGTCCACCTAATGAAGTCATGTGCTCCTTCTTGTCATCAGTAAAGGTACTGGACGAGAGGGAGGGGAATGATTTAACCTCTTCAAAAGGACTGAGAGGTGAGAAGCGGGCCACACCGGAGGTAGTCTCAGCTGCGCTCGTAGCTGTAATTTGTTTCTCACTCACTTCTAAATAGTCATCTTTTGCGATAGCGGAGCTGGAGAATGGAGAATCCGTAACGGGCGAGTGTTCATCTTTGAAGGAGGAGTACTCAAAGAGAGGCTCGGCTGAGGCAGGTGTCTCCAGCTCCTCTCCGAACTGACGGCTGGTGGACAGAGACCCCGAGGTGGAGGAGGAGTAGCTGTAGGCCGAAGAGGAGGAGAACCCAGGGGCAGCGGTGGTTGTGGTGTACTGGAAGCTTGTGTCCAGCGATCTCTTACTCAGAAGATCTGGTGTCTTTTGTTTCTCAAAATCCGAATCAGCTCTGTCATTCTGGTAATAGTTGCCGTCTGTTGATTTCAAGGTGAAGTTCTCTCCTGCTTTGTCTGAGCTTTGACTGGACACAAACGTCTCCTTCTCGTCACTTCCGCGGCTGTATTCAAATCCTGATGAGTAGCTAGAGAAACCTGCAGCCCCTAAATCCAGTGGTTTTCCACTTAGCGATGACGAATCGGCCTTGGTTTTATCTTCGACCGTTGTGAGGGAGCTCGAACTGCTTCCTGTAATAACCGGCTTCCCCTGACCGCTGTTACCATATCCAGCCATGGAAACCATGAACTCAGGCTTGTCTTGGCCAAGCGTTTCACTGATCAGACTTTTCACTTCCTTTTCAGATTTCTCTTTGGCACCTTTCTCAATATCAGAATCAACAGCACCTTCGTCCTCTTCCTCCTCCTCCTCGTCATCTTCCTCTTCTTCGTCGTCATCAACAATATCATCATCATAGTCCTCCTCGTCTCTCGCCGTTAGCTTTCGCATATCAATCTCCAAGCACGCACCTTTCTCGTTGTAGGCCGAGGCAGCTAGCTTGTCTACACCCGACGCTGAGGCCTTTGTGCTGTCAGTCGGGACTCTGACGTCCTTTTCTGATGACAAAGAAGTGGTCCATGCCTCAGGTCTGTCAGCCATTGAAGGGAATCGACTACTTTCACTGTGTTTAGATGTCTCCTTTTCTTTCACCTCTTTTTCGAATTGAGCTGTAGCTGGAGTGCTCTTGGAGTCTAGCCACGATGAGGACTCTTTTCCATAAGAAACAGCAAATCCCTCGTTTTCTGACATCTTATCCCTGACTGTGAAGGGAGGCTCATGTTTTAGCAGATCTGCGCTGTCCTTTGCTACGTCTTTCTCCACCTTAAGGACCTCTAAGGACTCCTGACGAAATGAGTCAGAGTCAATTGAGCTTGTCTTGCTGTCGTAAATGTCACCATAAGAGAACGTTTTGCCGTGCACATAGGGAGTGTCTTGTCTTACATATGAGGCCTTTACTTTACCCTCCTTCTCGGGAAACTCGTACAGGTTGAACTGAACACTTTTTTCAGGCTCTTTAATAGTGATATCTGCTTTTTCTGTGCTGTCTTTTGTAATGTCAGCTTCGGCGCGATCACTCAAAACGGGCTGAGACCCTACCCTAACTGGAAAGTCGTCATCTTTTTCATCTTTGTTCGAATACGTCACGTGAGGTTTGGGTTTCTCCTCTGTGGCAAAGGCCACATTTGTTTTGCCTGAGCTCACAACTTCCTTTTGAGTTCCTGCAGATTTTGCATCAAAACTAAAGTCATCATCCAAGAAGCAACCCTCTTTGGCCTCCATAAGCTTTGCCTTGACGGTAGGCTGTAGATCCTTTTTGGCATAATAATCGTCATCATCCTCCTCATCAGATTCTTCAGATGCTTCAAACATGGTCTTGTCACCTGACACACCAATGAAGGAGGTATTGTCTGAGATGGTGACTGATTTCTCTGTTTTCTGGATGTCAGCTTTCGTGCTGGTCAGTGCCTCGTCTCTGTCTTCTGTCCTAAAGGGCTTCTCCTCCGTTGGAGAGTAGCCGCTGCTGGTAGGCACAGACTGTGTGGGTGATGCAAGTTTCATGGTGCTATCGTCTGGACTTAGGCATCTTTCCTCACTCTCCTGCCTGGAGTGGGACTCTAGCCCTGGGGAGAATGATGAAGGAGGGGGTGATACAGGCTTTATTTCAACACCAGTCTTAAACCCCTCTGCAATGAAGAGGTTTTCTTTGACAGACTGTGAGGGTGAGTACTGTGTAGTGGAGAAGGGAGGAGGAGAAAAAGTGGACGAGGGCGATTTCTCCTTCTCCTGGAGCATCATGGAGGCTGCATGTTCGTAGCCCTCTTGAAGTTTACCCAGAGGGATGTCAACGTTTGGGGTCTGGTCCTCATCCTCATCCTCGTCATCATCTTCTTCATCCTGGACTGATGGGACATTCACTTCTCCCTCGATCTCAGGGATGTGAGGCTGATACTCATCAGAGGAAGGAGACTTAAAACACTTGTCATCCTCTAGAGAGGAGGTGGGTGAGATGGTTCCTGCTGAGTGGAGATAGTCCTTCCCTTGGGCAGCCTCTGCACGTGAGGGGATGCTGTTGATGGTATCCAGCAGGAGAGAGTTCCGCCCAGCCTCCTCGGTCTGGGGCGCTGTCACGGAGGCAACGGACTGGTCTTCAGCTACAGATGTGGCAAAGGATGACAGTTTGTCATATTCTGTGATGGATGTGGCTGAGGAGATGTGCTCCTCTTCAGCAAGAGGAGCAGCAATGATGGTGGGGTAAGGTGCAAGCTCAGGTTCGGGACCTCCCATAAAGGCTTTGGGTTTGACATCGGCAACGTCAGATATAGCGGAGCTCTTCATCTCCTTTATACCGTGCATCAAATCAAAGGTGCCGGGAACGTCGGGAACAGAGATGTCATAAGAGCCCACATCATAGTGCAGCTGTGGAATCCTGTCCTCGGTATCCTCGTGGATCTCCTCATCAGAGATGGTCTGTTCAGTCTCAGAGTATCCGGGTATGGTTTCATCTTGGATAAAAGAGAACTGCTCTGAGGCAGAGGCTGCTATTGCCTGTGCAGTTGGTAACGGTTTTTGCGATGGCTTGGTGTCCCACTCCTTTGCATATTCCTTTTTCACCTCCTCAGTTTTATACTTCAGGACTTCATCGTCTTCTGTCCCTTCAAGTTCAGCTTTCTCGATTACATCGCCCTCTTCCTCTGAGCTCTCGCTCTTCTTCGATCTATCTTTTACATTATCCTTTATGGAGTATTTATCATATTTCTCCATTTTCTCTTCTTCGTACTTTTTATTGGAACCATCATCGCCGTAGTTCTTCTTTTGAGTAGCCGCCACCACCTGTTCTTCCTGTTTGACTGGAGATTTGGGCAAAGCAGACTTTGTCTCAGTGGTTGAGGCTGTGACTTTTTCCGCAGGGAAAACTAAGGAAGAAACTTTAGCGTCAGAGTGCACTGTTAGCTCAGGCATGACATCGTTCTGGATCGGTTCTGTCTTGTGTTTGGACAGCTCCTCTTGTTTCAATGCCTCAAAGTCCTCAGTGAGGTCTTCGGGTGAGGACACAATGGATCTGTCAGCCAGAGCTGCTGCCTCAACCTCTTCAGGCACATTCTTTAAAACTGGTTTTTTCTCATTCACTTCCTCCTTCACTGCTTTATTTTTGTCGCTTTTAGGTTTAGCCTGAGTCTTGGCCTTGTGCAAAGTTTTCCTCACCTCAGGGGTTAATGGTTTCAGGTCTGGTTTTGTGATTTTTCTCAGTTCAGGTTTACTTGGATCTTTCTTTTTGTCCTCCTTGGCTTTGCTTTCTTTCTTCTCCTCCTTTCGTATGTTCTCGTCTTTCTTTACCTCGCGTTTCTCTTTCTTCATTTCTTTTTTCTCTTTGTCTTTTTTCTCATCCATCTTTGATGCTTTCTCTTGCTTGGCAGCTTTTTCCTTTGATATTTTCTTTTTTTCCATCTTGTTAACTCCAGGGGCTACTTCACTGTTTTTCTGTTGTTTGGTGGCTTTTAGACTTTCACTTTTGGGTTTCTTCTCTTCTTTCTTTTCAGCCTTATTTTCTTTGCCGGTATCGCTCTTTGACTCTTCCTCCGGTCCACTGGCTTCTTTCTTAGTTGTTTTCGAATGTGGTTTGGGCGAAGATTTCAGACTCTCTTTGCTATCAGTTCTTGATCTTATTTTGGTCTGTTTTATGATGGGAGGTGGTGGGCCGGATGATATGTCTTTTTGGGTAGCCACTGGGTATCGCAGAAAGTCCAGGTGCTTTAGTTTCTCTAGGCCTTCAAATATTTTATTCTGTGGTGCATTTCCTGGGAAAAGCACACGGACTATCTTTTCTGTGGGACGATGAGGAATCCACACGATGAGAGCTGTGACTGACGTTAAATAGGGGACCGATATTTCTCCTTCTTTTCCGTTCGGCATCACGATCCCTGTCTTGGCCTTGCTGTTTCCGGCCCATTTCTGCATTAGAAACTGCATCTCTTTGCTTTCTTTTACAGGGTTTAGAACATACATGTCTAACTTTCCCACACCAAGCTTGTGGAACAGTGTGATAGGTTCAATCGTGTTGCTTACTACCCTATGAAGAGGCTCTGGTGTGATGCCGAGCTTGTTGAGGTACTGCAGTGTCAGAGATGCTTCCTCAATGCTTCGCTTTACCTTAAGGGTGGACTCGGGCATCCGCAGCTTCTCCGGGACATTGAAAAACACAATCCCGAGCTCGGGGGAAATAAGGTTCTTCATCCAGTCACCGCTGCTGCTGGAGCCAGAGTCTTGGTTCTTCTCTTCCTCCTGCTCAGCAATCTTTCGCTGGAACAGCCCATTGATGCCAGGGAGGTTATCTGCGCCAATATGGGTAAGCAGGACAGAGTCGATCCTGTCCAGGTGCCGAACCAGCTTCCAGAAGCAGGACTTCCGCTCAGACCCACCGTCCACCAGGATGTTGAATCCATTGACAGCAAACAGAGCAGAGTCTCCCCTGCCTCCAGGGAAGATGTAGCAGCAGGGTTTGGACAGCTTCAGAAACCCACCAGAGGTTGGGGGCTCCAGAAGGTCAAAGGGTGATGGCACATCTACTGTCTCTGCAACATACTCTGTAAACTCTGTGACTCCGTCCATGTTGGGGAGGTGGGGTTCGGGGTTCAGGCGGTATTCCAGAAGATTTAGGAGTGACTGCTGCTCCTGGCTTTGGCCCAGGGAGCTCCAGCCCCCTTCTCCCTGACAGGAAACGGTAAGCTTCGACGGTTGCTCAGAAGAGGCCCTGGACAGGACTTCAATCACCTTCAATCAAACACAGAAAGAGGGAAACATGACCCAAAATCATTTTTATAGTTCCACGTTGATCTATACACGCTAGGGGTGCAACGATACTCGTATCAATATTGAACCGTTCGATACAGTGCTTTCGGTTCGGTACGCATATGTATCGAACAATACAAAATTTTTAATTTATTTTATCAACTTTCCTTCTGACGATGCTGTCTGTGTTGAGCGCTCAGTCGATCTGCGCTCGACAGTGCAGCCTAGGCACAGTAGTCGAACGCAGATTCACTGAGCGCAGGGCAAGCTAGGGAGACAGAAGTTAAGCTCTCTTTGCAACATGGCAAATTGAACCTCCCCCACCCTCATTCAGATGTGGCGTTTGGAACTATTTTGGTTTTCATGTGACGTATGAGCCTGAAGGTAAGCGTGTCATGGACTAAAGTAAAACAGTATGTTGGATGTGCCAGCAATGCTCAATTACATTGGTGGGAGCTAGTGTGTTAGCGCAGTTAGCTCGTTAACGTGTTGGCCATCCAGCCCCACGCACGGGGCGATCCGTGGTAGCTCGTTAACGGAGATTTGCCGTGTTGTGGCGTTAACGTCATTTCAGATTAACGCTGACAGCACTAGTGGGAACACAATGAATATGACTGCACATTTACTCCGACATCATCCTAGTGCAAAGACAAGTGGAAGCAGACAAAAACAACAAGCACGCATACAAACTTTACCCGAGTCATTTAGACAGCCGTTAGCACATGATTCTCCTTATGGGGACCTGATATGTTTAATATGCTGCTGAGAATATAGCCCAGAAGAAGCGTATAGTATAACTTTTATTTTGGAAAGAGACATTTCTCTGTAATAAACTCTCTTTTCCAAAGATGAGTGATTCCTCAATCAGATACAGGGCTCGCAAAATCGCTAGCCCGACGTCCCGGGGAACCACAAAAGAAGCACGTATTCTCGGAAAAGTAGTTGCAGGAGGTGAGCTGGCTTCAAACAAATGATGAACGCACAGAGATGTGGTGCAGAATGTGCCGTGAAAATTTAATAAATGACAAATTAAAAAGGCATGAACATTTTTTTTTGTATCAAAAAAATATTGAACCGTGACACCAAAGTATCGAACCGAACAGTGAATTTTGTGTATCGTTGCACCCCTAATACACGCATACACTGAAACAAAGTATTTAGAGTGAACGCACGTGCAGCTTACTTCAGGGTTGGAGATGATGTCGGAGAAATGTTGCCAGGTGAAGGCTCCACTTTGCAGTTGGATGTCACCGCCTTGCTCAGAGCTCTGGCCGCTCAGGATCAGCAACTTATTTGCAGCAGAGTCGGTGATCAGTGAGCGAGTCTAGGCAGAGGATAGTAATACGACTGTAACAACAACTGATATATTTAGAATACTATATCATCAATAATCTACCAGAAATACAAACAAAATAGTCAAATGGCAGCACATAAGGATGATGAAAAATCTTTCAGTACCCAAACATGTGGTGGACTGATTCAAAGCTGCAGACATCCAAACACTTATAGGATCATTTTATCCCACGTGTACCTGCAATTCCAACTTTCTGTGTGTGAAAAGCAGCCAATCAGACACAGGGGGAAAAAGGAAAGCTAGCCTTAAAGGGACAGGACCTAAAACGGCACCTTTAGGATGAACTGAAAGGGTGCGTCACGGCCTAGCCTGTACCAGAAACACAATCTACTTGTGCACAAAAGGCTCCTTGTTTTCTTTTTCTTTCATAACTAACGGATAGCCAGATGACTGCTGTGCTCCTGGACTACCAGGGTCAACTGCTGCTGATAAGCAAAGGAAAGAAAAATGCTTTACAGATGTTTGTTAAGCAATTCAGGCAGGACGATCACAAAATAATTAAATGTTCTTTATTTTCTTAATAAATGGATATTTTTCTTTTTGTGAATAATCGATATAAAATATATTCAATATTATTCCTTTTTGTCTATGGAGCTAACAAGTCATCATGCAAAGCTGCTTAAATGTAGAACAGAGTAGCCTACATGGAGCTGGAAATGAGTAAAATAGCTGCAGTTTGTCCTCTGTGTGATGAATGGAACGCTAAATATGTCCAATCAAAATAGCTGCTCTAACAAAATGAGTTTAAGAAAAAAAGGTCAGTCGGGCTGCAAAAACTCCTGCTCCTTTTTACAAATCTAAATGTAGCAGTTTAAAAATGAGCGCCTGTCACTTAACACCCAAAATAGAATGTTTGAAAAAGTATTTTCTATTTCTGCAACAAACAGGACCCATTTTAGGCACATTTAAAGTCTCGATTTAGTCATAAGTAGCTGAGAAGCTGAGATTCCGGAGGCCTAAGGAAAATGGTTAAAAGGAGAATAAACACACAAAACTGTGAGTTTCTTGGGCAGCTTGAGGGACCAGCTGTTTCAGTCCTGTAGATGTAGACTTGGCAGTAGTTCCACATTGATCTACAGATGCAAGTTACTCGTCAAGGACTAATTAAATGTTTATAGTGACTAATTAAAGCTATGAGGTCAACCTGTGTAAACAAAAATAGTATGAAAGTTGTTATCTGCAGTCAAAGACAGATAACATAGAATATGAACACACTGTCTGTGTCTCACACTGTGGTCCTTCAGCTGACAGAGTGTACTGATGCTAATCAGAGAAGCCTGGGACAGGCATGGACCTCCGACTCTGGGATCCCTGGTGAACAGCAGGTATTGCTACGGTCTTCATAAGACAAACTGAGTTCAGATCACATTGAACACTTTGGCCCAGAACTCCTCAGTGTGACTTAAATGAAAAAACTTTTCCAAATAGGAACCAAACACTTTGATCATCGCCACGCACTCGTTTCCTGTATGCTATCTGAATGTGACTCACCTCTGAAACAGCAGTTTCCTCTGATGGGTTCACCAACACAACGGTCTGGAGGACATCACTCTGATACTGGAGAATTCGCTGGCCTGCAGGAACAGATACATAAAAACTTAAAAGGTCTTCTGATGACCAGGCGGGAACAAGAAGCAAACCATCAGCTGATTAAAGCCAAACAGATTAGATTTTCTGGTACAATACAAGTGCAGAGTCTCACATGTACCTCTGTCAAGTAAATATTAGGACTGTAGAGCATCTGTAACTCTGGATGATAAGCATGGCAATGCAAGTTAATATTTAAGAGCATTTCCATGTATTTATTGAGTTTTAAACTTTATACTGACACCATCATTAAACAAAACAAAACCAACATAACAGGACAAAACAAAATAAAACAACCGGCTCAAGAATATAAATAAATACATGGAAAATCCAGACACTTTGATTATGAGATACAATTAACAATACACATATGTAAAATAGCAGTGACATGCTTGCATTATACCAGGGCCTGTGAGAAAATAGCAGAAATATCCAAACCGGCATACGCCATAAATGGGTCCCATACTTTATGAAACTTTTTGTCCCTACTATGTAACTTGCACATTAAGAAATCTAGTGACATATATTCCAGTACCGTCCGGTGCCACTGAGTCTTAGATGGGGCCGTGTCCGTGATCCAGTTCAAAAGGACACATTTCCTTGCACAGAATGTTAACAGTGCGTAGAGCTGCTTTCCAAACTTCCCCCTGATTTTGTCGTTTGCCACTCCAAGTAGCATACACAATGGGTTGCATTCAGTGTCAGTGGTGAAGATCTTATCCAGTTCACACTTTATGACAAACCAAAATTGTTGTATTTTCCGGCAGGACCATAGACAGTGCGTGAGGTTGCCCACCTCTATTTTACATTTAGGGCACAGCGGAGAAAGGTCTGAATTGTATTTATGGCATTGAGAAGGTGATATGCGAGCGCTGTGTAAAATTTTAATTTGGATTGCCTTTACTTTATTACAGACGCTCAGAGATTTAGCATTCTCCCAGACTTCGTCCCATACCTCGTCACTTATCTCTATATGTAATTCCTTTTCCCAAATAAGTTGTGTCCATGACCCCAAATTCTTTTAACAGGCCATAACAAATTTTTATAGAAGTTCTAAGATTTGGCTGAAATATCTGCTTTTCACAGTTAGAGACGGTTTGATTAGAAAGTATTGTTGTAGCCCTTTGGATGTGGTCCCTCACTTGTAAATATCTAAAGAAGTCCTATGAATGTTGTATTTATCAATTAGCTGGTCAAAGGACATAAGGTTAGACCCGTCCATTCAGTCAGAAAAGGTAGAAATACCATTCGCAGCCCAGTTCCGAAAGCCGGGGTCGGTGGTTCCAGGCAAAAAGAGAGGATAATCGGATAAGGGAGTGAAAAGAGATGTTAGGTGAGACCTTCCTTCTAGTCTTTGAACCATTCGCCAAGCTCTAACAATGGATAATGTAAGTAGGTTGCTACAGAACATCCTTAAGGTCTTGAGTTTTCCTACAAAAAGCTAATTTTTCAAAGGGAAGCTGGACATAGAGCTCTCAATATCCAACCAGACAGGAGAAGGCTGTTGTACCCAATCGGCAGCTATACGCATATGGGTGCTCAGCTGATACTTCCTTATATCTGGGAAATCAAGGCCCCCCTTTGAGAATGGAAGACATAACGTGGATATTTTAAGACGAGGTTTCCTCCCTGCCCAAACAAAGGAGCTAAACCAGCCATTTAGAGTTTGGATAGTTTTGTGTGGGAAGAGGGTCGGCACCATCTGTATTGGGTAAAGTAGCCTGGGTATAATGTTCATTTTCAGAAGAGCGATACGACCGAGCCAGGACTTTACCCCCCTATTTGAGCAGGTCAAATAGGAAGTTTCTGGAAGTTGGAGGACCGAAACCCGTTTGTGAGAACTGCAGAGCAGGAATTGTTATAAGGTAACTTAATCCAGTTTTATAAAGTTTCCACTGAAACCGAATTAGTGAGTGAAAGTGAGGTTCACAGTTACTTCCCAGATCACCTCGTGGGCCGCTGGTTCGGATCTAATATCCAACTGCGCGTCGGCTCCCATGCTAGTCCCCTCATTAGCTTCTCCGCTCTGTAGGTTGGGGCCCTCCGCGGTGTCAGACACTACAGCTTTCCTTCGCGGCATGCTGTCGGACTGTTTCAAAAGGTAGTTGCTGATGCTCATCCCAGACTTACAAATAGTTAATATCCGTGTTGTAGCTTTAATTGCGGGTTATCAGTGTAAAATCAGCGAACTGGCGTGCTAGCACTTTCTGGTACAACTTCACTTCAAGCCGCCATCTTCAAGGAATTTAAGAGCATTTCAATGACAATGCGGTTCAAAGTGCTTTACATAAACTATACAAGTCACATCAGAGCTTTTTTAAGTGTTCTGCTTCCAGAGCTCAGATTCATTTTCTCCACTGACATTCCAGACAATCCTCCAACAAGGATAACCAGCTATGAGGTGAATCGTCACCATGAACAAATTTGATGTGTAAAGAAGAGCCGAGTTATAGGGGGTGTCCAAATTCACGGGCTGCATACTCCTGAGGTCGCATTTGTAGACCAGCGACACGACAAAGGCTGTTCATATCCAAGAATTCATAGTGCGGCCCAGCCGATTTCCAGTTTCCAACAATGGCGGCCGCTACTCAGTTTTAATACTACTCTTATTACTCTTTCTGGGTCACAAAATAAACTTTTCAGGCGAGAATGTAGCTGTGTAAACTTCAAATATCTGTTTGTTTGCTCCAACGTCTGTTACCCACCAGCTCGATAGCTAGCCGGGAGCTCGAGGGTCACTCGAGCTGCCGAGAACAGCAAACTCCTGTTCTCCAAACTAGGCAGCATCATTAGAAGACATAGCATACATTTTCACTGCTATGCAGATGACACCCAGCTCTATCTGTCCATGAAGCCAGATAACACACACCAATTAGTTAAACTGCAGGAATGTCTTAAAGACATAAAGACTTGGATGGCCACTAACTTTCTGCTTCTTAACTCAGATAAAACTGAGGTCATTGTACTCTGCGCTGAAAAGCTTAGAAATATGGTATCTAACCAGATTCTTACTCTGGATGGCATTACCTTGGCCTCCAGTAACACTGTGAGGAACCTTGGAGTCATTTTTGACCAGGATATGTCCTTCAACGCACATATTAAACAAATATGTAAGACTGCGTTCTTCCATTTGCGCAACATCTCTAAAATTAGAAATATCCTGTCTCAGAGTGACGCTGAAAAACTAGTTCATGCATTTATTACTTCCAGGCTGGACTACTGCAATTCATTATTATCAGGATGTCCAAAAAACTCACTGAAAAGCCTTCAGTTAATCCAAAATGCTGCAGCAAGAGTACTGACAGGGACTAGAAAGAGAGAGCATATTTCTCCTGTTTTGGCTTCCCTTCATTGGCTTCCTGTTAAATCCAGAATTGAATTCAAAATCCTGCTCCTCACATACAAGGTCTTAAATAATCAGGCCCCATCTTATCTTAATGACCTTGTAGTACCATATCACCCTATTAGAGCACTTCGCTCCCGCTCTGCAGGCCTACTTGTTGTTCCTAGAGTATTTAAAAGTAGAATGGGAGGGAGAGCCTTCAGTTTTCAGGCCCCTCTTCTGTGGAACCAGCTTCCAGTTTGGATTCGGGAGACAGACACTATCTCTACTTTTAAGATTAGGCTTAAAACTTTCCTTTTTGCTAAGGCATATAGTTAGGGCTGGACCAGGTGACCCTGAATCCTCCCTTAGTTATGCTGCAATAGATGTAGGCTGCCGGGGGATTCCCATGATGCATTGAGTTTTTCCTTTCCAGTCACCTTTCTCACTCACTATGTGTTAACAGACCTCTCTGTATTGAATCGTATCTGTTATTAATCTCTGTCTCTCTTCCACAGCATGTCTTTCATCCTGTCTTCCTTCTCTCACCCCAACCGGTCGCAGCAGATGGCCGCCCCTCCCTGAGCCTGGTTCTGCCGGAGGTTTCTTCCTGTTAAAAGGGAGTTTTTCCTTCCCACTGTCGCCAAAGTGCTTGCTCATAGGGGGTCATATGATTGTTGGGTTTTTCTCTGTATCTATGAAGCGCCTTGAGGCGACTTTTGTTGTGATTTGGCGCTATATAAATAAAATTGAATTGAATTGAATTGAATTGAACTCCCAGCACATCATTTTCAGATCACCGCGGACTTTCACTACTCAGGTTAAATGTAATAAGTCACTTAGATAACCTAAAAATGTTATTGTTTCAGCTGTTTTTAGCTTTTTTCAGTGTTTTATTTGTTCGTGAGTAAATCGGTTTGGCTCAGATTAAAGTTATTAGATTAGATTAGATAAAATAAAACTTTATTAATCCCCTGGGTGGTTTTCACACAGCTGAATAAACGTCAAACAGAAAACTGATTAAACAGAAGTGTGAGATGGTCGAGAATTTACGCCAGTGTCCTGTTATATTTTAGATAGCAAGGAGCAGACGGCTGAGTTTATTCAACTCCACCGAGACAGCGGTGACGCTAATCAGAAGGCTAGACCGTCCAATTTCACAGCCGTTTACTTCCGGCCTACCCGACCTTCTGAGGACCCGGCCCACGTAGACTTGTGGTTTCTGAAGCTTCATGCTCTGCATGTAACCTCACAGTCATGGGTTTAAACACTTCTGTGGTTACAGCAGCCTCCACCAGTCACAGATATTGCTGTTTCAGTTTTTGTCAGTAGACTAGTTCTTTTCCATGAAACTGCTAATAAAAATTGTTTTTTGTTAAACCAAGGACATGACTGTAGAAAGTCATAGCCCAAAGAAACGCTGGACAGTTACATCATTATACTGTAGCTCATAATCAAAGTCTCTGTGGAGAATATGGGTGGGATTTTTACTTCTGAAATCTCACTATCGACATCAGAGCATTTACACACGTATCAAAAAGAATATTTAAACACAAAACAAGTAAAAAGAGTGAAAGTTAGAGAACAGTTTGTAGTTCTGTAAATGAAGTCAGTGTACAGCTGAGAGTAGCAGAAGGCTTTTCTCAGAGTTTGTTCCAAAACCCAGATATGCTAACATGCTGTCATGCTAGGAAATGCTATCGTGTTAGCAAGTTAGCATTTTCTAACACAGCTACATGTATATCAGCTGAGACTGCTGGAAATGTAATTGGTTGGGAACATACAGGCTCATACATCAAAGCACTGCATGAATATAGAGTCAATATCAACCTTCTTTACTAATATCTGCAAATAAAATGGCATTCGGTGATATCAGTGGGCACTGTTTATCTGTTGTGTCCCATCAACAGGCTAAAGGTTTGAAGATGAAGAGATGAAATAATAATAATAATAATAATGGACTGCATTTATATAGCGCTTTTCGAGACCCTCAAAGCGGTTTACAATTCCACTATTCATTCACTCTCACATTCACACACTGGTGGAGGCAGCTACAGTTGTAGCCACAGCTGCCCTGGGGCTGCCATATCGCGCCATCGGCCCCTCTGGCCAACACCAGTAGGCGGTAGGTGAAGTGTCTTGCCCAAGGACACAACAACCAGGACAGACAGAGCTCGATCGAACCGGCAACCTTCAGGTTACAAGATAAGCTTCCCAACCCCCTGAACCACGGTCGCCCCCTGAACTATGGTCGGGGTGACCCCAGTTGGGGGGACGACCGAACTGAAACACTTATTATTACATTACATCTGCATCAAACACTGCGACAAAACTGAGTGAAATGTGTCAGAATGGAGCAAAGTACTAGTGATAATATAATGTCCTGCTTTCAACATTTGCAGCAACAATCCTTAACATCCTCAGCTCCGCCCTCTGTTTTCCACATTGGGTTTTTTCTTAACTGCCACTAACTAAAGCCCTGATGACAGAGGGGTGGGGGTTCAATCCTACATCTTTCTCATGTACAATCACAACAATATTGCCAAAAAAAAAATCCACAGCCACAAGTCTTACTGTTGCTATGGGCACGCTTCACTGTCTCCTGCTGCTGAGTTACACTGACCCAGTCTTGGCTGAGGGAGACGCATTGCAGCATTTCTGTGAGAGGGAGGGGAGGCTCGCATTGCACGCTAGCATGCAAGCAGCATTACACAGTATAGGAGGTAAAAGCCAGTGACAGAGCATCAGCAGTATAATAACCATGTAGGCGGTTCGGCCACGAGAATCTATATTTAGCACAAAAGATGCTCCTCAACCTTGAAAACGTGAAGGAGCTGACACTGGCTATTAACGGGTCCTTTCCCTGCTGGAAAGGGAAGGTTAGTGAGGGTGGGGGGTGGGGGGGAGCACTCGAGGAGAAAATGACATGCCTTAATGTTATAAGGATGCACGGAGGGTCAGAGATAATCCATCGACACGTTCAAGTCGTAGTCAGGAGCAAACTAACAGCTAGTGTCATGTCTGCTCAGTAAACACATGCGCTCCAGCTTTTCACATAATGTCAAACCTGTGAACAATCTGCATTTGCTCAGCTGCTGATCAAGCAAGCAGAGTGTAAAAGCACCAAAGCAGGGGCATCATGAGCATCGCATTTTAATGAACCAACTGGTGCTGAAAGAACAATCAAAGATCATATTTCTATTCTTGTTTTATATCATTTTCAGTATGAATAAGGGAGAATGTAGGCTCTTTGATTTCCAAGAGATCCACAACTGTGCACGTATTTTATTGACATGACGTCTACCAAAATAGATCTATAAACATTTGAACTGCAACACTTTCTGAATTTCAAGTCTTTAATTGAACTCACCACAGGCATTCGAACAGTTTAATAATTCTGGTTGAATCACTGTGAGCCTCTTAGAGCTTTGTTTGCTCACATTCAGCATGCAGCTGTGAAGGAAACTGTCCAAAAAACTGTTTTTCAGTCTTTTATTTAATTAACACTGCTGAACATTTGTGTATGTTCTCAGTCATCCAGGTCATCCGTTTCTTTCCAAGCTCCTGAGACTGCTGAACATCTCTAACTGATTGAATTACACAGCTGAGAAGTCTGTCACCTGTTTATCCCAAATTTGGGGGAACAGTTGGAACCTCGCAGTGAATTTGTAGCCTGGTGTACCTCCACACTGTGCCGAGGCAAACTTGTTACGCATTTCCTTTTTTTCTTCCAGTGTAATGGCTGCAATGCATCAAGGTAAAGGTGGGACAGGCCAATATCGACCTTCATCTTATACTCTGCTCTCGACCTGGGTCCTGCACAGAATCCTGCGGTGGGTAGGTGCCCTCAAGGAGGTTGCTAAATAAATCTGAATGGATTAAGTGCTATTATCTAACTGAGGGTTGTGGGGGGGGCTGGAAATGATCCCAGCTGGGATAGAGGTGAGTATATGTCTTTGTTCTGTGGAGGAAGCCAGAGTGTCCGGACAAAACAAGCAAACATATACGTCCCTGCCAGATGGCGGATTCAAACCCACGACCTTTCTGATGTGAGCTAACAGTGCCACTTCGCTTCTTATGTGTTTTTCTATTTCACATCTCTAACATCAGAATCAGAATACTTTATTGATCCCTAGGAGAAATTCTCTTTTGTTACAGTGCTAAACAAACATTAACAAAGACAGACAATACACTAACTAAGAATAGCACAATATATACAGGCATATATATACATAAAGTCACTTATTAATAAATAGCTGAAAAAGGAAGAACATGTGCAAAAAGGGTGTAGCTGTTGCAGTAAACAGTGTGTTAAGTGGATGCGTTGTACAGGGAGCCACAGGCAGGAATGATTTCCTTTGTCGTTCAGTGGTGCTTTTCGGTAATCTCAGTCTCTCACTGAACGTGCTCCTGTGACTGACCAGCATGTCATGGAGTGGGTGGGAGGTGTTATCCAACATTGTCTTTATTTTGGACAACATCCGCCTCTCCGACACCACCTTGAGGGAGTCCAGCTCCGTCCCCACAACATTACTGGCCCTACGGATCAGTTTATTGAGTCTGTTGGCATCTGCTACCCTCAGCCTGCTTCCCCAGCATGCAACAGCATAGAGGATCGCACTGGCCACAACAGACTCGTAGAAAATCCTCAGCATTTTCTGGCAGATGTTGAAGGACCTCAGTCGCCTCAAAAAATAGAGACGACTCTGGCCCTTTCTGTAAAGTGCTGTGGTGTTTGTAGCCCAGTCCAGTTTATTGTCCATGTGTACTCCAAGGTATTTATAGTCCTCCACAATGTCAACACTGACCCCCTGGATTGAAACAGGGGTCAAGTGTTTCCTGGTCTTCCTGAAGTCCATGATCAATTCCTTGGTCTTTGCCACGTTGAGCTGCAGATGATTCTGTTCACACCACGTGACAAAGGAGTCGACCACAGCCCGGTAGTCTGTCTCATCATCCCTGCTGATGCATCCAACCACCGCAGAGTCATCAGAAAACTTCTGAAGTTTACTTGGGAAAAAACTAAAAATAATTGGGAAAAAGACATTGGGGTGGATCTATCTGATGATGAGTGGAGATCTTGTTTAAATCGTATACATACTTCCTCCTTTTGCATTCGCCATGGTTTAATTCAGTTTAAAATTCTTCATCGTCTTCATTATACAAAAGAGAGGCTTTCAAAATTTTTCCCAGAAGTTGATCCTGCCTGTCCCAGGTGTGGACATAATCCAGCAAATGAGGGTCACATGATGTGGTCTTGTCCGAACCTGGATAATTTCTGGGGAAATATATTTAAAGCATTATCTCATATCAGTGCGCAGAACTTAGTGCTTGATTTCCGCATTGGCATTTTTGGAGTTATGCCATCTCAATACAAAACGAGTAAATCTCAGGAAAATGCCATAGCATTTGCTACATTGCTTGCCCGTAGACTTATTCTATTCCACTGGAAGTCTGATAAGGCTCCTTCATACATACAATGGTTAAAGGAGGTGCTTTTCTTTTTACCACTGGAAAAACTTAGATACAGAGTTCTCCCATCACAACAAAAATTCTCTGCGACTTGGAACCCATTTATTGACTATATAAAAACGTATTTTCCAGATGTGTGACATACATTTTTTGTTTGTTTTGTTTTGTTTCTCTTTACATGAGCCTCGGGTGGGGAGGGGGGGGGGTCTTTTTTTTTTGTTTGTTTGTTTGTTTGTTTGTTTGTTTGTTTGTTTTATTTTGTTTCTTTTTTTTGTGTATAATGGCAATGTTTCCATTATGTATTGTGACCATGATTTGTGAAAAAAATAAATTTAAATAGATCATTAAAAAAAAAAAAAAAAAGAAAACTTCTGAAGATGGAGGTCTCTGTGCAGTGGCTGAAGTCTATGGTGTAGAGGGTGAAGAGGAAGGGGGAGAGGACAGTCCCCTGTGGTGCCCCTGTGTTGCTGGTTACCTTGTCAGACACACACTGTGGGAGATGTACATATTGTGGCCTTCCTGTCAGGTAATCAACAATCCAGGACACCAGAGAAGCATCCACCTGCATTGCTGCTAACTTATCACCCAGGAGGGTCGGCCTGATGGTATTGAAAGCACTAGAAAAGTCAAAAAACATGACCCTCACAGTGCTCGCCGGCTGGTCCAGATGGGTGTAGACACAATTGAGCAGGTAGATGATGGCGTCCTCAGTTCCGAGACGAGGCTGATGGGCAAATTGAAGGGGATCCAGATGTGGTCTGACAATGGGTCGCAGCTGGTCCAGGATGAGCCTTTCCAGGGTCTTCATGATGTGGGAGGTCAGTGCCACGGGCCTGTAATCCTGGGGGCCACTGGAACGTGGCGTCTTTGGTACAGGGACGAGGCATGATGTCTTCCACATCACTGGGACCCTCTGCAGACTCAGGCTCAGTATAAACAGTTTATGAAAGACTCCACACAGCTGGGGGGCACAGGCCTTGGGGACGAGGGGACTCACTCCGTCTGGTCCAGCAGACTGGACCTTCCTCACCTCTTCTTTATTGCCCCCTCTGAAAGCCCTCTTCTTGTCATTGAGGAGGGCTTTGATGTCCTTAGTCACCCACAGCTTGTTATTTGGGTAACAATGAACAGTCTGAGCTGGAACAATGGAGTCGGTGCAGAAAGTTATGTAGTCTGTGATACACTCAGTAAGCCGATTGATGTCCTCGGCGTGAGGCTCACAGAGTGTTTCCCAGTCGGTCACCTCGAAACAGCCCTGTAGTTCCGCTAAGGCCTCCTCTGACCACCTCCTAATGCTCCTCGTGGTCACAGGTTCCCTCATGTGGAGCTCAAAGGGAAATTGTGCTCAAACTTAGGTTTCTGTATATGTCACAACAGTCACAATGGGTTCATCAGCAAACACATCAGGACCACTGATGGTACAGTCGAGCCTAACATTAACCCCAGCTATCGTTATCTCTTCTGTTTATCTAACTATTATCACATTATAATCATCACAAAAATCCTCATTTTTTAACTTTGGCCATGTTTTAATTTGAATGACTCAACATTTTTAAAGTGTTTTCAACAGAAAAACACACCCCGGCTGCTCTGAGTTGAACCTTTCCTTATCTGCAAATAATGTTAATGCTTCTGTTAATTTTGATATCACTAGCCATATCTGATTCTGAGGTCTCATTCCTAATAGGAAAACAAGCACCAAGATACCATCAGAATAAACAACATTCTAGATTTTAGCTCCAAAGAATTATCAGTGTGGCTGTTCTGCCACATGTCAAGTGGGTTTTATACTTTCCACGTCCGTGACTCCGCTAGAATCTGCTCGGATGCCTCAAAGATGTATATCAGGAATGATTCGGCTGTCGGATCTCCAGCTATCATTGTCTGTGTCTGCAACAGGGTATAATCCAGGTTTTACAATAAAGTCAAATGTCCGGGAGTTTGTGAAAAAGGTTTATGGTGTCAAATGGAGTTAGAAGTTAGCAGTAAGCTAGCTAGCTAGTTGATGTATATAAAAGTAAAAATGTTATATAAAAATATAAAAATGTTTCTACTGTATTTTTAAATTAAACAAAAATAAGATAAAACAGAGACAAAAGTCCAGCTTGCTGACCTTCAATAATCACCTCATGGCTACCTACAGATCTTTGGTTAGCCTTAGCACAGGCTAAGTTAGCACGGGGAAGATGTGAGACGAGGGTTAAAATGAGTCCTTGATGGGTCATTATATGGCTTTACATGTGTTATCTTACTCTAATATTTCAATTTCTTTGATAATCTGAAACAGTTACAAAAAAACCAGTAACTCATGAAGGGGGCAAACACCTTTTAACACCACTCTATGCTAGTTTCAGATATCTTGGTTAGTCCAAACAACAAACTAGAAAAGCATTCCGAGCCCCATCCTCAACCAACACCAGTAACCTGCCTCGAAAAATTCCTTTAAAAATCTAGTAACCATCTGGGATATATGACTCTACCAGTTGTCTGTGTTTAAGCCTGTGCGCCTGTTCTCTCCCTCTCTCTATATGTGTGTGTGAAACAAACATCCTGTAGCCATTACCCATCATTCTTTCCTGCTGCCTCTGTGTGTGACAAAACACTTCCACTCCAGCCCACTAATATAAATGTTCTGCATGTCTGAGAAGCCTATTAACCGCTTCACACTCCTCACCCTTATTTGTACTTAATAACGTGTCTGAGGACAATCTCCTGTAAGGCCACTTATGTGCCCACACATCACTCACACTGTTATCATGGAAACAAATGCAGCCCAAATGTAGTGTGGGCCTCTGTGGCTCATGCTTGTGATCTGGCTGAGCAGCATGCACTAATAAAGAAAGATTAACTGAAGCAGAGTAGGTGCTGCAGTAGAAATGTGACAGTCTATCAGCCTCGTTGGCTCTGGCTGTTTCTAATAACAACTGCATGATGACTGTTCACTGTGGCCTCTAATGGGACGGAGAAGAACAATATAGCTTCAGGATGTTGGCTGTATAGAATAATTTAATACTCTATATCAAATGGACCTCACCATGGTGTTGTGATGGCCTTTTTATATTTTATATTTAGTCTTGTTGTGTTCTTGTGTTCTGTTACAGGTTTCAGTGTTTCCTCTTCTTCTCAAGCTTCTTTCTTTAGTCTTTTTCTCTTAAAGGTAAATTTAGCCATGCGTCTGGTGTTTATATTTCCTGTCTGATGGTTTTCCATCCTTTCCTGATTGTCAGCTCACTATAATTGTTTCCAATTGTACCTCACTTGCTAATCAGACCTCTGTGCATACACCTCCTGTATGTTGCTTTGCTTCTTGCATGCTTATGCTGCTAACACGACAGTGGCTCTCTGCAAGCACCTTCACAGATAGCATGCTAACGCTAAGCTAGCCAAGAACCCAGAGTGAATGTCGACCCCAGCCCAGCAGCCAGACCCTGAACTTCAACAGGTAACAAACTAATGAGCAGTCAGGTTCCATTTCTACCTGTCTACATGTTTCTGAAGTAAAGCCACCATGGTGATTTCTTTTAACATCTCTTTGTTCTGGTTTTCATCGTTCCTTTGTGTTCTTAGCTTTGTGCTCATAACTAAATACTAAGAGAACAACTGTATGTGTTTCCTCATTGGGATAGGCTTTTGTGCTTGTGTTTATATTGGTTAACAGTAATTATGCGACAATGCATTTTAGGTTATTTTATGAAGAAACATGAAAGTAATGTAATGAGTAGTGTAATGAATTACTTTCTCCTGGGAGTAATTAAGTAAAGTAATGCATTAGTTTTAAGAAAGATTGGAAATACCACCAACATGCACAAACATTTGGCCACACACCATGCAATTAATTTGCATGAATGTAATGTCTTTGATATGCAGCTTAGAGATGGCAGTAACTTTCAAAGCAAAACCAATGAGAACTGATAACAGAATCAAAATGGAATGGAAATGAAAAGTGATATTGATAATGGAATCAGAAAAGCTAAATTCTTATTGATTCCCATTCCTACTCAGGACACCTGTCAGTCAGTCCTGTTAAAAGGGAGTTTTTCCTTCCCACTGTCACCAAAGTGCTTGCTCATAGGGGGTCATATGATTGTTGGGTTTTTCTCTGTATGTATTATTGTTGGGTCTACCTTACAATATAAAGTGCCTTGAGGCGACTGTTGTTCTGATTTGGCGCTGTATAAATGTAATTGAGTGTTTTTTACCCCCGAAGGTTGCTGCTTGGTAACAACTTGCTTGGTTTGGCTTTGATATTTTTTTCTCGTGTCCTTTCCAAATAAGTTTTTGTGGGTATTTCTAGAAAACAGCATTTATGTTGATTTTTTCTTTTAACTTGTTTCTTTTTCATGGGAAATTTTCTTTTTGATAATCCATCAGAATATCTCGAAGCGTCCTGCTTTCTAAAACGATCCAAGAACTACTATGAAGTGTTTTATATTAGTGTGCAACCTCTATGTTGCACAATCCTGTAGCAAGTTGTTTCTGCAAGAGAGTGCACAAGTAAAGCTTCCCCCTACACTTGAAAATTTGAGTGAGATGTCCGATAGTGAGTGGGTGCTCACAGCACTGAGGAATACATCCAAAGCAGCACCAGCCTACACGCTCCCGTCTCCATGATAGGAAGTGCTTTGCATCTGCTATCGTCCATGCAGGCAGCGGCACATTTACTGCCAAATCATCTCCAAGCCGAGGGCCACACTTTCATAAAATGCCACCTAAGTGATCTCGGCTGTGTGTTTACTTGTAAAAGTAGACCACGTCCCATATATGTCACTCTGTGTGCCTCCACATAGCATGAACCTACACCCTAACCACGGTGGTTAAAAATAAAACAGGATAACATTGCCAGTGGCAGTTCAGTTTTTCCGTTGCAAAGAAAGCACACAGACGTGATGACACATAGAACCTTGTTCTGCTGGACTTCCAGTAAGACTTTAAATTCTCCATTAAAGTGCAGCTTTCTGATTTTTGCTCTGAAGCTCTTATAAACAAACCAATTAAAAGCTGCTTATAGTATCTGGCAGGTTTTCAGCTGTCAGCAGCTTATGTTTATAGGCTACCATACAAGCTTATTATTTTCAGTAGCAACATGATAAATGATGCTGTCCCTCTGTAACAAAAGCAATAAGGTGCCCTTGTTATGACTGGTCAGAGTAGTGAGAACTTAATAAGAACATAATGAGTTCAGTTACTGGTTTCATCATGTTGCAATTATTATCTCATACAAACTGCTTCCGATGAAAGCACTGCGTCATCTCAGAATATTTACACAGGAAAGCTCACAGAGTCTGCAAGTATTACTGTGTAATATAGGAAAGCAACAGACCAACATAGAGTACTGTTTTACTGAGGATGTAATGGATTACTGTAATGTAGGGCTGCACGATTTTGCATAAAATGAGAATCATGATTTTTTTGCTTAGAATTGAGATCACGATTCTCTCACGATTTTCTTTTCCAGTATAAATATTTATTGCACTTATTAACTGCACATCAACTTCATAACAGTTGAGACTGAACATAAAAACAATAAATAAACATAAAAACAACAAATGTCTCACATTTTGTCGTTGCCGCAAAATGTTGTACTGCTTGAAATTCCGTCTCCACCGTTGCTCGACACTGCGTGTATAGAGCAGGTAGAGCAACAATAGAAAAATAGTTGCGGGACGGCACTGCGTAGCGTTTGTCTAGGGTGTTGATCATTTTCCTAAATCCCTCGTTTTGCACAGTGTTGATGGAGCCATATCTTTGGTCAGGTGATAAGTAATAGCCTCCGTAATTTCTTTGTGCCTGCGGGAGTTTGACGGGTATAGGGAAGCGCTGTATAAGGTTCCCGTTATTGATGTTTGGGTGGTTGACCGGGACGGATTTTCTTGTCACTTTCTCGTCATCCCTGACGTGCTCTCCGTTGTTTTTTCCCTGCCAATTTTAGCAGCCAGCTTCTGTATCACGTGGTATGAGGCTCCGCCCTTGTCATTTGTTGAGCAGGAAGAGTGAGCGCTTGTTTTCATGCAGATTACGTCCCGGATCAAAATGCGGTACAATCCTCGTTTTTTTTTTTTTTTTAAATCATTGTCATTTGGAAATGAGATCGCACATAAGTATGAATTGAGATTGCGATTTTCTAACGATTGATCGTGCAGCCCTACTGTAATGGCATTACATTTATCTGTAACACAGTACTAAAACCCAGTATTGGACTTGGAAGCGCCAAATATAAGAGCAATGTACAAATTGTGAGGAGTGACAGTTGTTTCTGATTTACTGGACAAAGGTTCAAACAGAGTAAAGACTGTTCTACAAAATAAAAGTATCTGCTGCTCCGAATGTAATACTGAAGTTCAACAACCTGCGACCACGTTCTGAGATGCCTACAGCGAGCTAGCGGTGAAAAGCTTCAGGAACTACAGTTGTGAGATGCTCGACCATCAGCCAGCGCTCGACTCTCAGTAGCACAATTGTTTCTGCGAGTGCTCGATGGGCTGTTTTTCACATACTTTGCTAACTGAAGACATATGTCAAGTATTAATGCAGCTTACTAATTACTATTAAATATATTTGGTGACATTTTTGCTGTTTGTGCTAAGCTGTGACCTCCAGCTGGCACTGGGGTAGTTTGGCTTGAATGAGAATGATCACTTCAGAGTTTGAGGCCCTTCATGTTTCTCTCAAACTGCGTTTTACAGTCTCGCTCCAACTAAGCGAAACATAAGTGATATTTCTTCTTTCGGGGGATCACGAGTGACTGTGCGACCATCCATCACACTGTACAGATGCTGTACTCTCACATAAACTAAGATAGGAGTGCACTGCTGTAACTACAGACAATTCAATTCTAAGTGAATCATGACTGCAAGCACTAGGGGCCAAGAGTTATGTAAGAAATCACTCCAGTCTTCATTTCCTCAGAGGGACATAAGTGTGAAGTGTAACTGATTTGTAGCTGCTGCGTCTCCTGTCAGTTGTATTAACACTGATGCAGTTTCCAGGCAAGTCTTGGGGGAAATAATCAAAGCGCAGTTGTTGCTGAGCCTGTGGCACGGCAGCAGTCCTTCTGATATTAAAAGCTACTTTTTAATTTTGACTCTATCGATATTAATGTGGTTATAACTGTAGATGTGTGATAGAATATATTTTGCTCCATTCAAGAGTATTTGTAAAGCATCAGAATACAGCATTAGGTGAGATTCATGAGAAAAAGGCTAAACCTGCTAACGTGCTACATTTAGACTTCTTAGCCAAAGTCCCCTAATGTCCCCTTGCACATGTGCCTCCACCATGGATCTCCTCTGGGGCGTCAAAATGCAACCCTTCAGAGTGATATTTATTTTTGGGGAAGCACAGTTACAGGCCCCAGACTCTGGTGAGTCACACAAGCATGAAACTGTGCTGCAGGTCTCCTCACCTGACGCTGGGCAGATGTTTGCTCTCTGTGCAAAGGTCCATGATGAATTTGCAGAATGCACAGTATCAAAAAGGGACATCCAGATGTAAAAAGTGAGTCTGAGTCTACTCGACCCGCCGTACAGACACGAAAATGTGCGAACAAGTACTTGGAAGTGGAAATATTCCTGAGGGCAGTTATGTCCAACCAAACGGTGTCACAGAGCATGTTGAAGGAAAGGAGCAAACACTTTAAGCTTATCTAAGCAAGAAAAGATGGACCTTCATGTTAACGGTCTCAAACTTTCATTAACCCTTAGAGGTCAGAGATGAACCTTTTAATCTGGAGAATCTGAATACCTTTTTGATGCGTGTTAGTATACAGTAACTGTAATTGTTCCCTTACTGCCAAGACTTGGGAGAACAATTTAAAAACAGACATAGTCTGAGAGTCTGGGGTTAGCAACAGCTGTGAGCTCTGAATCCAAGTCAGTGAATTGATTTTCAAATCTTGGACATGACAGCTTTGTTAACACCGTTAATACCAACACGTTCTTATCGCAGCTCATCACGTACCGACGCTATGTGACCAGTCGTCGGTGTGTTGGGATGAGAATGCTCTCTTAACACTGTTGCTGCTGCTGAATTCATTTATCTCACCGCCTTATCCTTGATTGCAAAAATCATAATTTGCTAATTATGTTGATCATTAACTTAAAACAAAAGACCTTTGAAAGCTTTGAAACAGAGCAGTATGAGCCCAAATAACATGATGCTGATTGAATGTGTGTTTCGTCATGCTTTGTTAGAAGGATGCGCTCGCTCATCAGGCACCAACCTGAGCTCTCTGTCAAAGCTGCTCTCAAACCACATTTGCGTTTACAGTATCCAGCCTGGGAGAGACAAAAGCCAGTACCTGTTAAACCTAGGGATGGGTTCTGACATAAACGGTAGTAACCAGACCGAAAAGCAGCGCACATTTCGGTGCTTTTTTTTCCTGAGATGTCACACACTTTGAATTCTAGCCAATCATTTTACCTTTGCAAGCGCAGTAGGCGGGCCCAGGTACGTACGTTCTTTTAGAGCAGAGCTACAGATTAAAAATGCCCAAGGCAAAGCGGTCAAAAGTCTGGCTGTACTTCACAGCAAAAGATGCAAACTCAGCAGCCTGCAACAAGTGCTTTAAGCTGATACTGTCAAAGGAGGTAACTCCTCGAATCTGATGAAACACCTGGCGACGCATAGCGGGTTTTTTTTAAAGCCGAGAAATGCGCCGTATTTGATAGCTTGCTGCGAGACCTCACACCGAGCACATCTACTGCGGGTGTGGTGCCTGTTATCGGACCCGGAGTTAGCAACATCCCCCAAAAACCCGAAGAGGAGAGTCCTGGCCCCTAGCCCTGCCAGTGTAGCAGAAATGATGAGGATGATGATGCAGCAGCAGCCGTTCTTCTCTGGGCGAGTAGCTTAATGTTGTTCGTGTGTAATTTACATTGAGTAGGCTAACCACGTTATTACATTAATGCACGTAAGGTGAACTAGCAAACACCGTTGTAGTTACATGCGGCTGTCTTCTTGTTTGATGGCAGATACTCCCTTCACCCTGGACAAAAAGGCCAGAAAAACAGCTAAACATGAGAGGTTTTTGGGCAAAGTTGGTGGTTTTTTTTCCATTGATTAAGCACTGCTTCAGGCTAAGGCTAACATTGTTATCTTTTTACAAAAAAATAGCTGAACATGAGAGGTTTTTGGACAAAGTTTGTGTTCTCCATTCTTTAAGCACCGGTTCGAGCACCGTTTAAGTACCGGCACCGTTTCAAAAGTACCGGTTGGGTACTGGTATCGGATAAAACCTAAACGATACCCATCCCTAGTTAAACCTGATCTTATACCTGCACGTCGCCTCTTCTTGACATCATCACATTTCAACTCCGCTGAAAATACATCTTGCCTCAGGTAACTGAGAGACAGAGCTCGTTAGCAGAAATTCATTTACACTGCCAACAAAGACTCTTCTCACTTATAGAAACTGTGTTCAACAGCAACAGCAGTTAAAAATAGCTCCTCTGATTACTGTACGCCACGTTAGGTACACATGTGCAGTTACCGACTGACACCACTGCTTTATTTTTGATTGCCAGAAACAGTATGTCTATTCTCACTGCTATACTTTCCCCCTCCCTTTATAATCTGTGTAAAAAACTAAAACTTTCTTCTTGTACCCAGTTACACCCAACAACCATATCACTGAGCAGGAGAAAGCATCAATCTACCCACAGTGAGGCGTGCGTACTTGTGGCAGCAGGGCTTGCAAAACTTTGAAATCCCTGGTAGCCCTTCAGGCACTCTTTAGATTTTGGCAAACAAAATAAATTTAAGTAACCTGAATAAAAACGAGCTTATTTTTAATGTACAATATTGTAAGAGAAACAAAACATCAGTCAAAAAATCGTTAAACACAAATTACTGTATAAAAATTAGAATCATCAACTCAAATATTTGGTTCTAATTGAACAGAAATTTCTATGAACCTGTAAGAACTGTGAAGAACATGAATCAGTCTGTGTGGGATCCTGAATCTTACGTCACGGGTACGAGGAACCAACATCCAGGCCATTTGCTTTGTGATGTTTGCAAAGACTGCTACATTTTGCCGGTGGTACTTCACTCTTTGCAACATAGCACGCTGTTCTAAACAGATTTTTCAGGACTTCTTGTTGTGCTTGGGTTATTTTTAGTATTTTTTTTATTCGTGTTTGTTCTGGGAAAGATGCTGCAGACTGCGCAATAATGCATTTCTTGCATTTCTCATGGGTTCTTATGGGGTCTTTCCTAAAATTACTGGTCCCAGCAACAAAGGCGTGTGTCGAGTCAGGGGGAAACTCCCAGTTAAATTTGTGAAAGAAAGCAAAAGCATTGACATATATTTTGCCTTCCTATGAAAGCCCGACAGGCAGGGCTGAGATAGATTTTGGTAGCCCGACTGGAAGACACAATAACCCCGGGACGTCGGCTAGAGATTTTGCGAGCCCTGGGCAGGATGTCACGTATTTAGTTGCTCCCCATGTTCCGTGTCTTAGTGTCTTTGCTGTCTACACGTGTGTCTCCAATAAAGGTTCAGCTTTAGTCACAGAATATTTTGTTTTTTGCCAAATGTGAGCCGTGCCTTTGAGTCCTTTTGGTCAGTCGTGCTTTTCTCCCCTGACCTCAGCTGAGGCCCGTCCCTCTCAAAAAGTAATCCTTCCTCATTCCTGGTCTTCATCTGTTTTTTGCGTGCCTCCAGCACATCATCATAGCTGGTCTCAGTCCCTTATTACAAACCTTCCCTCTCAGTCTTGCTGCAAATCACTCCTGATGCTCGTCTCTACATTTTGCAGCTTATTAACTTTTACCTGTATATGCAGGTAATGAAATATTTGACTAATCAGCACCAGGCTCTTGTGCTGATGCTAAAATGTCGGTAGGTAATTACAATTTGCTAGCTGAGGAGTTTAGTATGCCCCTGGCTGCAATGCATTGTGGTCTTTAGTATGTGGGTGTGGAATCTTAGCCCATTCCTTTGCCTGTGATCTTTGAATGTGAAGGCAAAGTAGCAGCACCCTTGCACCTCTGCTGTTTTAATGTATGACACTGACAACTGTCTGTTTGTAAAAGAAGCTGAGTCTCAGTCAGTCTGAGCCAAAGCTTTATCAGTGTGGTGCTATCCCCACTGCTGGACATCCAGTGTGACCGCACCCCGTCCCATCCTGCTGATCTCAGCACGCACGCCTCACTCACCCTAAGGCATTACAGGAGTTCACAGAGCACAGTGCAGGGCAGTGTGGGGGTTACTTGGGGAAGGGATGCTTTGTTGAACGGTGAGTCTGTGCAAACCTCTAATAACCCAAAGAATAAAACCTGATCCGCTGGATTTGGACATTATGAAACAAGAATCCGGCGGCATTCGGTCACCAGTGACCCGAGCTGCTGTGCTCAGTGTGCGTGTGGACATCCTGCAGTCTGCAGGACAAAAGCAGCTCAAGGACGTTTCAAAGACACAGAGCGCAGTAAAGGCCAGGGTTTTAACAGGGCAGTGTAGCTTTCAGCTATACAACAAACTTGTTTAGTTGACACAAATGATGTTTGCAATTTCTCATAACTTCAATGTGTTTGTACAATCAGTGAGTTAAATAGCAGAGAATATCATGCAGATCCTCTAACAGCCACTTGAGACTGATCCAGAAAAACGAGTCCCCACAGACTTCCACGTTCAAATCCCTGACTTACAGAACAAGTAACCACGTTTAGAGCCTGGTATAAAAACTGTATGCACCTTAATTCCTTTGTAAACCTTTAACGTTGGGGGCGTGGCCATCTGTAGAGCTAATTCAAGTAAATAAATTAGACCTGTCTCCGTGTTTGCTGCTGGTGCCTTTTGGAGCACCAATGACATCTGTGTGATGAATTCACAGCCAGCCCATCTATAGTTGGGGGCACCTGACTGAATTTTAAGATTTTCAAGACTTTTTAAAAATCTAATATTCAAATATATCAGCAAATGATTATTTCTTTCTTTCAGACACAGAAAATAAACTAACATTTGTTATTTGTAGTTATTTAATGATTTGTGTACTTGTCCAGCTGTGCTGAGATCAGCTAGATTTTGTGTTTGTGGCATTGGTGACAAATTATGCAACGTCAACACTCACACCATGAGTGAAAGGTTTCCCTCCTGTCTCCTCTTTACTTTTTAATTTTGAGCCATTGTTTGTCATTAATGTGTATACCGATAGACCAATAATAGGTCAGCCAATAACATCGGCCCACTGGTGGTCTGAGCAGCTTGCTGATATTAGCTGGTAAAACACTGGCAACTGTCAAAGCACTAACAATTAGGCTTCAACATGATAACTACCAATCCAAAGAGTGATGGATTGGTAGTTATCAATCTACCACTCCCTGCAGACAAACTGGACAGAGCTACTGTGATGTCACAGTAGCTCTGTCCAGTTTGTCTGCAGGGTTTAAGAAAGTCAGGAAAAGTGTTCAAGGAAATGTCAATATTTTGTTACATTTTCTAGGATAAATATCAAAATAAAAGGAAGAATTTTCAAATCAGAAGTGAAAATGATTATTTAGTTTAGCCCAAAGATATTCAGGTTAGTGTGACATTAAACAAACAGATGGTACATTTGAAGGGCTGGAAACCACATCTGTGGCTGTCTGTTGAATATGAATCCACTATGGAATATGTTACCTTGAGTTTCTGGATGATTAATAATTAAATTATTACCACTGGCTCTGCTACGACGAACAGTAAAGAAACCTAAAGGGGATATATTTGTGCGATAAATGATTTCAATTATTAATAAACTGCAGGAGTGGATATCCATGGATTAGCTGTATCACCAAAGAAACGTGTTTATCTTTCCCAAGCATTTCTATTATGTAAGTAAAACAGCTTAACGGCTGGAATTAATCTTCTTCTCCTTCCCTGTTTCTGGATTAAAACAGCTGTCCGTGCGTCTGCATGTACCTTTCTAATTTTAGACCATTTTTGTCTAGCCTGTTGCATCATTTTGGCGTGGTGTTATTTGGAGAGTGAAGTCTAATCCACAGATTTCACATGAGCTAACAAAGCTGCTGCAGCCTGGCCACAGGAGAGACTCACAGCCGGCCTCAGCTGCTGCCTTCAGGTCAGAAGATGAGCTGGGCCTTTTCTTTCTTAAAAATCAGGTCATCCAAATTTACTCGAGTGAATTGAAAGCAGTCGCTTCACTAACAAATGAGCATAAACTGGATGTTAATATGTAAACACGAGTAAGACAGGCTGCTAGCAGGCTTGAGGCTGGAAACACATCTGCCTTTGTGGCCCTTGAAAACATATACATAGTTACTGGGATATCCAATGATTAGCCCTAATGGCTACATTTGTGTCTTCTACCCTTATTACTGACAGTGTACTCTGGATCAAAACAAATGGCACTGTCCTGTGATAAGAAAATGAAGTGATGCCAAGCTGAATGCTGCTGAAGACACCGAGGTCATGGCCTTGGTGCTGGTTTGGTGAATTTTAGTTCAGCAAAATGAGCAGGAGTTTAAATCTGGATTTTTAAGTCGTTATTCTTAAATTTGATATTTTCTGAAGGAATTCTGAAGTTCTCCAATAAAATCTATGAAAACATGATAATTCCTTTAAAACTATGAATAACCCAGATGGGAAACTGCATTTGTAAGAAGATGTTTTAGGATTTTCACACACGCACACAAATTTTAAGTCGTTTGGTCACCTTCGGCTGAGATGTAATCCAGGATGCATGACCTCCATCCTTCCAATAAAAAGCCACCGTATGCGTATAATAGTGTTTCAGCTTGTAGAACCGCTGTGCAGCAGCCATATGCTATGCAGTATTAGTATTTACTCACATGATATGCTGCAGTCCACGGCCTCACGTGTAGTTACTGTCAGTGCCGACGAGTCTCGTCCAGCGGCTCCGACCGTCTGCGGATCTCAAACAAGCAGCCGTGTGTAAAAACACCACCGCTCTCCAAAAGCATCCTCTCCGTCTACAGTATCGCGGACGACGGATAACTACGAAGCCTCTCGGGCGCGAACGAGAAGCGGATCTGTCAGCAGAATGTGAGTGAGAGAGAGCCTGACGCGAGAACAAGCGATGAAGAGTCCTACCGTCTTTCAGCGGGGTGGATGGAGCAGAGGGAGGGGCGCTGGTGCTGCTGCTGCGGATGAGGACGGAGGCAGCATCGGCCTGCTCCACTTCAACACCTACACCGAGCTAACCGCCGCGCTGCTGCGTTCAGGAGCCCGTCGTACACAAGCGATTCAAGTGACCCAGCACAGATTTATAATGTAAACGTCATTATACTGCTGGCCTGGATGGATTAGGAGAAATAGCAACCTGTGCATCCCCACTGTGGGGTTCTTCCCACACATTCATAATAAATTTTGCTCCGGCTTCTTCACTGGCACCGAGCGCTCAGGTTATCGTGCCTTTGCAACTAAAGTGCTAGAAACATACAAACGTCACCAACACGACCCATCATCCAAGTCTAATCTGTAAAACAATGCAACATGTTTGTGTTGCAGTAGTTGTTTAGTGTTGAGCATCTACAGAGACCCCTTCCTGTTAAAAGCAAGTTTTTCCTTCCTACCGTTGCCAAGCGCTTGCTCATAGGGCGTGTCTGGCTGTTTTTACCTTACTCTATGAAATCCCTCAGGCGACTGTTAATGTGACAAAAATAAATCTGAATTGAACTGAATGGAAAATGTTACTTTGGCTGCTACATGTCACTAAGCTTCTACTCGACAGAACAACAACAATAATATTAAGATTAGCAGCAATAATGAGTCATTATATGTCACCACTCAATTTTAGCTTGAGACCAGACCCAGACCCCAGCGCCCGCTGGGACAGCTTCTCTTTTTACAACATTGAATTTCACTGCGTTACATTCCCACCTGCCAAGTTTGGTGAAGTGGTCGATCTATATATGTCGTTTAGTAGAATAGATATAGTCCTCAATAAACATTATCATTTAATGCAGAACAAGTGGATAGTCTGTTCTGGGAAGGGGATCTTTCAAACAGCTGTGACTCAAACAGCAGCTGCTGGGTGGGACAGAGACAAACTAAAATAGACTCTGAGTTGTGCCAGCTTGAGCCACTGTAAACCATGAATCACAACACTTTACTAAGACTGATGCTATTGAGCGGTGTGCTTCGTTGACCCTTAGAACAGTCTAAACATTTCACTAATGATTTGTTTCAAAAAAACGAAACAAAAACACGTCTGCAGCTTTTTTTTTTAGATCAAACATAAAATGTTTTTCTTTGATTAAAAAAAAACTGATGAGGAAAAACTAGATGACACTTGAACAGGATGACACTGTTGTTTCATCGTCTTTGGACTGCTATGACTAAAGAAGTACTCGACCCTGCAGGTGCTATAATAAGTATTTGAAGCACTTTGTACTGCCGTAAGATTTAGTGCAACTCAAACGTAAATAAAGCCACATGAACAAAGTAGTTTAGAGTTTCCACAAAAACAGACGAGCTTTCTGTGGAACTTGTGCAGGAACCCATTGATAATACCCAGAATATATGTCTGCTTGGAAGTTGTGTAGAGCCACAGTAGGCGGCCCACTGTTGGCCCTAGTGCTGATGTGAAATAGGAGACATATGGGCCTGCACTGTGGGTTGGCTGTGGGCTGCCTACACGAAGCAGTGAAATCTCACAGTGTAAGCAGGCAGTAGGCTTGCAGCATACCCACAGCGTGCCCACACTCAGCCGCCCTACTCTACAGGGCCCAGATGTGGCCTCCCTTTCACGCCAGTACAGGAGTCCAGATGTGCACCATGGTACATTACCACCACCAACTGATATGGAATATGGAAAAAATACTACTTTCAAATGCTCCCTTACTCACAAGGGTTCCCACATTAGCAGCAGCACAGATTTGATTTGGCAGATTTCTGAACCGGGGTTCTTTTAACTTCCATGTTACTGAGATTTTGAATCAATCACCTTCTTCAAGCGTCGTATTCCTGACAATGTAATAAATCTGTAGTTTCATCTTGTCCACAATAGTCACATTTCCTAATAATTTGCCAGTGAACGTGCCCCCGTGGACCCACAGTGGGTAGGTGTGGGTGAACTGTGGGACTGTGGGGTAACTATGAGTTTTTATGGGCAAGCCTATTGTATGTTGGCCGCAGAAGGCCCTCTAAGGGCTGAACTGCCATGGCACCTACATGGCCTAACCTATATGAGCCCCAAACATGGGTAACTCCTTCATACAATCAATCAAGTGTTTTTGACTAACAGACGACCTGCTCTTCCTCCCGGGCCAAACCAAAGCAAAGAACTGAACAAAGGAAGATTTGGGGTGGGGGCGTGTCTTAGCTTGACCTTTTTTGCTTGCCCAAACTTTGCTGATGCTCCGTTAGTAACAGATCAGTACTTCATGGTTGATGAGCTCATAATAGTTTTACAGGTTACACTGAAAAAGCTGCATCCATTCTCTAAGCTAAATGTGTTTAATGCTATAGCTGAAATTTTGATTGACATAGCAACAGTAACTAAGGAGTGGGCTTAATGAATTCATTTGTGACATTTTCAGTAGATAATGGTGCCCCGTGAATGTATACAGCCACGTATTATTTCATAAAGTTTAAAATGTTGATTGCTACATCTTCAAAAGAGCAACGCCTTCATATGTTTATGTAGGTCGGGCATGCTGGTCTCTGCTTACTCTGAGTGCTCTTCCAAGAGGGTGTTGCCTAAGCTCGCATTTGTTTTTCTAATGTCGGCGCAAAAAGCCTGTTAGAGCAACTCAAGTGCATCACAGCCACAGCACTGATGCAGCATCCTCTCAGATGACCGGCAGGCTCCTTTAAATGTCAGACAGCTGTTAGCCGCACGGCTCGGATGCCCGGCCTGCCGCGCCCTTCTCTCCAGACGAGCCGCCTTCCTCTGCCCTGAAATGTCTTAGCTATTCCAGCTCTCTTCTCCCTCACTCTGACATCATCTCAGTTCTCTCACAAATGGAAGCACACACACACACACACACACACACACACAGGGCAGCTGGCCAAGGTTACATGGGTTTTCAGTGTGTGGGGGTCTATGTGTTTCTGAGATAGTTGAGTATTGCTTTTAACTCTATTCTGGGTGAAATAGTTTATTTAATATTCTGAGTGAGAACACAGTTGCTAAACCTGAGCTTTCTAACATTTTTGACCAGGATATGTCCTTCAACGCACATATTAAACAAATATGTAAGACTGCGTTCTTCCATTTGCGCAACATCTCTAAAATTAGAAATATCCTTTCTCAGAGTGACGCTGAAAAACTAGTTCATGCATTTATTACTTCCAGGCTGGACTACTGCAATTCATTATTATCAGGATGTCCAAAAAACTCACTGAAAAGCCTTCAGTTAATCCAAAATGCTGCAGCAAGAGTACTGACAGGGACTAGAAAGAGAGAGCATATTTCTCCTGTTTTGGCTTCCCTTCATTGGCTTCCTGTTAAATCCAGAATTGAATTCAAAATCCTGCTCCTCACATACAAGGTCTTAAATAATCAGGCCCCATCTTATCTTAATGACCTTGTAGTACCATATCACCCTATTAGAGCACTTCGCTCCCACTCTGCAGGCCTACTTGTTGTTCCTAGAGTATTTAAAAGTAGAATGGGAGGGAGAGCCTTCAGTTTTCAGGCCCCTCTTCTGTGGAACCAGCTTCCAGTTTGGATTCGGGAGACAGACACTATCTCTACTTTTAAGATTAGGCTTAAAACTTTCCTTTTTGCTAAAGCATATAGTTAGGGCTGGACCAGGTGACCCTGAATCCTCCCTTAGTTATGCTGCAATAGATGTAGGCTGCCGGGGGATTCCCATGATGCATTGAGTTTTTCCTTTCCAGTCACCTTTCTCACTCACTATGTGTTAATAGACCTCTCTGTATTGAATCGTATCTGTTATTAATCTCTGTCTCTCTTCCACAGCATGTCTTTATCCTGTCTTCCTTCTCTCACCCCAACCGGTCGCAGCAGATGGCCGCCCCTCCCTGAGCCTGGTTCTGCCAGAGGTTTCTTCCTGTTAAAAGGGAGTTTTTCCTTCCCACTGTCGCCAAAGTGCTTGCTCATAGGGGGTCATATGATTGTTGGGCTTTTCTCTGTATCTATGAAGCGCCTTGAGGCGACATTTGTTGTGATTTGGCGCTATATAAATAAAATTGAATTGAATTTAATTGAATTGAATTAACATGTGTGCATGAGCGTGTGGAAGTGTCACAGCCCAGGACAAGACGAAACATGTAACTTCATTTTCAATTAATTTTCCTTTAAAGTAAACCTGTTACGCTGTTCATGATTTCTCTGTCAGATATATGCTGCTGTAGTGGTGCACGCCCACAGGAAAGACAGCCAAGTTTCAAATAGCGACATCGGCACATATACAAGTGAAGGTAAGAAGGAGAGGTACAAGGTAAGGATTATTTTGAATTGTGAAACATGCAAAGCTACTCTAGTGGGATCTAAGAATAAAAATAAAACTGTCATGAACTGGCTGTGTGGAGGCAGATGAGGACCCAAACACAAAACTCACGGAGACAAAAAGCTGAACTCAAAATCACTGCTTTATTGCAGGCTTCACAAAGAAGCAGAACTAAACTGGGAATGCTAACTGAGGACCGAGGGAACACAGAAAAGCACACAGGTTCGGGGAGGAGACATTGACGACGCGACACCGAACTGAGGGAGACGTGCACATAAATACACAGAGGGTTAATGAGGGAAGTGGGAGCACACGGGAAACACAGGTGACACAGATAATCATGATGAGACACAGCAGGAGTAACACAACACTGACGGGAGACTGTCAAAGTAAAACAGGAAGTACACAGAGGTGCAGACAGGAGGAGAGAGAGAGACAGGAGAGCACAGGCATAGCGGGCTGGGGAAACATGGAATAAAACACAAGGAGGAGAGACGAGGGCTCACAGATACAGAGGGGCACACAGGGGGTAAAAGTCACAAGGGGGAAATCAAATAAGGAACAACTTAACAGAGCAACCCAGGAACCATGGCCTAAATAAAGAACAAATTACAAAAATACATGAAAACTAAGAATGTTGGGCCAACATGGCCCGGGATCATGACAAAAACAAGCACAAGGCTTTCTTTAAATGTGCTGTGCTGAGCTTTTACATAATAAATTATTTTTAGAGCGTCCCGGAGAACAAAGAAGCATGCTGATAGTGTTAAATACCAAAGAGAACCATGCTTTGTTTCATGTTTTTTCTTCCTTGATTCTGATTAATCATCCAAAATATAACTACCTGTAATGTTGTTCTAGCATATCAATAGAAAAACAATTCAATAAAATGTAAATAAACAACCTACGTGTGTGGTTAAAAACTGAAAATTGCAGTATTTGGTTTTAATCAAATCTGCTGTGAAACGTTGGGTCACCATCCAGTTATACACTGCTGCAGTCCAAGCACACCCGTGTGCTGGCCTCCTGAGCAGGATAACGCAGATCGCCCCCAACCCCAAAACCATTCAAGAGAAGCTTGAGGAACACACCACAGAACCCAGTATTTCTACCTGAACCTGACACTCGAATTTATTTTCCTTTGAGTTTGAATGTCACAGATCCATTGCATACGTTGTTTAATTGTCTTCATGATGTCAGAACCTGGCTATCTCAAAACTGTCTTACTTTGAATGACAGTAAAACTGAAGTTATTGTCTTTGACAGCCATATCCCTCTGAACCAGCTAACCGATACCCTTGGCCCCCTTGCTAGCTACCTCTCCCACATTGTAAGAGACCTTGGGGTACTCTTGGATAGCTCCTTCAAATTAGAGAAACGAGTATCTACTGTGGTTAAATCCAGCTTCTATCAGCTATGTCAGATTTCTAAAGCTAAGCCTTTCCTCTCCCCCAAGGACCTTGAAAAGCTTATTCATGCATTCATTACCACTAGATTGGACTATTGTAACTCCTTTTATTTAGGCCTCCCTCACTCCTCTCTCTACCGTTTGCATTAGTACAGAACGCTGTTGCACGCCTTTTATCAGCTGCCAGGATGCATGATCATATGACTCGGTTTTAGCTAACTTACACTGGCTTCCTGTCAAATTTCGCATTGATTTTAAATTCTTTTACTCACTTATAAAATCGTAAACAATATGGCGCCTAGCTATTTGACAGAACTTCTCCATTTGTATAATCCTAAAAAAGCACTAAGATCTTCGAGCCAGATGCTCTTAATGCAACCTAAGTCTAGGCTGAAAACCAGAGGTGACCGTGCATTTGCTGTTGCAGCTCCTGAACTGTGGAACAATCTCCCTACTGCCATTCGCTCTTCTGAGTCGATTCAGGCTTTTAAATCTCATTTAAAGACTCTTTTTACTCTGACTTAAGTTAGTTTGACCATCATTTGGTTGGCTTCTAAGTTTGTCTTGTGTTGCTGTTTGGTAAATTTGTCTTATTTTATTTATTTCCTAATTTGTGAAGCACTTTGATCGACACTGTTGTTTTTAAATGTGGTATATAAATACATTTTGATTTGATTTGAAAGTGTCTCAGATGTCTTCACATGGTAAAATGTGCTACACTGAAGTACAGAGATGCTTTGTTATCTTTTTAGAAATCTTCTAGATTAAATGTTATTATTCACTCTTGACATTAAAAATGAGGACCACAGTAATATTATTCTAATACTAAGAAGATGAAGGCTCGACAGATTTATTATTGCCTGCGCTGACTGTGCTCCTGTCTGACAGCAGAATTACACAAAAACTAGGACGCTGAAATCCATGAAACCTGGAGGAGAGGTGGAACACGAGGAAAGGAGGAAGCCATTAAACTTCGGTTCTGTTCCAGATATCTTTGGTTAAAACGATGAGCCAGGGTACTGGCCATGGTCCAGAACTGCACTCTCTAAGTGCCCTTCTCTGTATCCCTGCTGCATATATAAGAAAAGATTTTCCACAAAACAAACAATATTAAAAGCTTCTGAACGTCTGATTGCACACAGCGGGGCGGCTGGACTGGATTCCAGTACACTACATGGAGTGTTTGCACCTTATTAACTCGTAGCTATGAGTATATTCACCCTCCAACCCGACAACATCACCAGAATATCAATAGACTCTCTTCTTTCATCGTGCAGCTCACATCAGCCGTCATTTAGTGAAAGACAAAGCTTCATAGTCGGCTAATTTCTAATATTCCTAATACATAAAGCTGTTTGCAAAAGCTTTTAAGGAAAAACAGCTTAACTGACATTCTCCAAGCTTGTGTGTCAGTATGTGGGTGTGTGCTGTCGACAGGGACCAGGAGACCCTCTGAGGAACAGATCAATGACGGTGGCTGAATTATTAATCTGCTTGCATTCAACCCTGTCTATTGTGCAGAGAGATTTTTAGGTTGTGTCATAAAAATGTTAAACTCACAGTGATGCAGTTTAAACATCACAGAATCAGCTTCCTGCTCATTGGTGGAGTCTACACGCATTGCTTTTCAAAGCACGTCCGTCTGTGATTTGTTGTTTGCCTCCTCAGACAGAAACAGATGAGTGTTTGTGCAGAGAGAAGCCCTGCTGTTGCTCCATCATCGTTATCACAATCAAACGTTTTAAAGATTATAGAAGAGAAAAAAAGCTGGTTAATAAAACAGCATTACTGTGTGTGTGTGTGTGTGTGTGTGTGTGTGTGTGTGTGTGTGTGTGTGTGCAGCAGCATCACTCATCTGTGCCTGTCAGCTTCAACCTGCTTTTTTGTCCGTCACAGTCTGTGAACACCCACTCAGACCCCGAGTGTGGGTTTGTGTACAGCAGGGTGGCACGTTTGACATTGACGCTGAGTTCATTCACAGGCCAGTGCAAAGAGTCTCACGCTTTATAAATTCCCACATGAACACATTTTAGCTTCCAGGGAGTTTTTCTGAGTCGTGTTAAGCTTTTATTAAGTGAGAAATCTCCTTCATGCAGGTCTGCATTAGCAGCTGAGAAGGCCTGTAACTGCACCATATTATCAATACTGTTAGTGAGTTAGAGATAAAACTGCCTGCTCCGCTTCTTCCACATGCTTTCTGCGCAGGAACAAGAGTCTGGCACATACCGGTGGGTGTGTGGACATTCATTGTTTTGCTGGGAGCCTTTCAGAGAGCAGATTCGAGTCACCCGTTTGCCAAAAGTTGAAAAGAATACATACAGCTTGTCAACATGGCAACAAAATGTATCATATAAGTAGCGAATTTTCAAATTGCATTTGCAATTTTTCCTCTTCATTCATTAACATATTCAACTGTACATTAATCTGCACCAAACAAACAAAAGTTTAACCACCGGGACAAAAGGAGAGCCAACAACTATCTATATTTCTCATAGTTAAAGGCAAACACAAAATAAAACTAAAAACTGCACAGTTTACAACAAGTCCCCAGGTGTTCTTCTACAACGAGCTGCGGCACAGGCTTCCAGTCGTCTGTTGAGACCTCAGATCTACATTTCATGGATTTGGATTAGATTGTGAACTCTCTGATGAACAGCACATAAACATGATGGCATTACTCATCATTATTCTAGCAGGAGTTTGTGGAGGTCTAGTGAGTCTATGTGTATCCCGGTTTTTGTCAGTTTGGATCATAAAAATCTTAAATGGTTTCAGGGGCATTGGAAGCAGACTCTGTCTCTCTGGGATACAGATGGTTTCTCCATCATGAGCAAATAAGTATTTGGACTGCTGAATTTAATTGCAACCACTTATAAAGTAATAAGCAGTCTGTTATTTCAATATTAGGTTTGTTACTGGTCTCAAAGCAGCTGGGAGCACAGTCACCAAGAAAACCATTGGTAGCACATTATGTCATCATAGTTTGAAATCCTGCAGTGTCCACAGAGCACCGCTGCTCAGGAATGACCATGTGACCAAGTTTGACCACCTGAGCCAGTCCAATGAGGCTTGGGAGATGCGGTTAGATGCCACTCGAGTTTTAAATCCAAGAACACCATCCCTACGCTTTGAAGATGTTGTTCTACCAAGGTTACAGAGCAACTGCCTTTCATTTTAGGAAGGAAGGTTAGAAAAACCTGTGATGAGAACCTCGCTTCACGCATTGAAAATGCGTTGTGGGTGGGTCTTCCAGTGGGACAATAACCCAAATCATACGGCCAAGGCAACAAAGAAGCAGCCCAGCCACTGTTTGGACTCTAATCCCACACAGCAGCTCAAAAGACAGCTTAAGCTTTGTGCATCCAAGTGATTACTTAGAAACCTTAAGGGTTTAAACAAAATCTGCAAAGAGGACAATCCCTGTGTGTTTGATGTTTGAGATGTGTCACAGATGTGGCTGCTAACTCGTACCCCACCAAGTATTCAATCAGGTGATTCAAGGTGATCGAATACTTGTTTCTGTCATCTGCCTGCTTTCCTGAGTGTTGGAGTGCTTGTCTGTTCTTTACATCACTTCCACTTTCCCATGCTGTCAGACTCAGCCATCTCTGAGCCAATCAGCCAATCAGCCTCCACTCTGGTGCACGGTGGTCATTCTACCTTTCAAACAGTCAGTCATGTATCGCACTTCATCCCCATCTCCGCCTCACCCTGGTCACTCAGAGCTCCATCCAACACCAGTCTTTAGACTCAGGGGCAGTGCTTTCAACACATCTATTGGCAACCAAAAATATCAAAAATAATAACAAGTGGATTTGGTTTGTGGTGGTCTTTGACCAAATATGGTACAGGTGACCCTTAGGTGAAAGAAAGAAAAATGGAAAAAAAGAAGTTTCTGTTTATGTCTCAGTGCTTAGCAGAGTTACTGTAACACAGGCTTTATTAACTAAGACGTTAAAAATGTTTACATTGTATTTGGGATAAACTGATGGAATTCAGCTGACTGAAAGAGTAATTAATCTAATTCATTATTACTTAGAATAGAATAGAATAGAATAGAATAGAATAGAATAGAATAATTCTTTAATTGTCCCACAAGGGGAAATTTGGTTGTAATTTGTAACTTCTTGTCTTTGGTTGGAATTTGATTATTTGTGAAAGCTGCACTGGTGCGATCATCTTTGCCATAAATGTGAATTACTGTCCAGTGATGTTTGGATCATGGATTTATGGAATGTACTGGCATAAGTATGGATTCATGGTTGCAAAACATCTGATACACAGTGTGTGTGTTGATGTTTGTGTGTATAGACCCAGAGATTACGTTCACTAAATGTTACTGCATTTCCCCTGAGAGTCACCGCCATCAGTCAGAAGCACAGCTTCACCCAGTCTTTATTAATTGCACCATGTGGGCGACAGCTGCATTCATGGACACCATTACTGGCACTTCCTTCATCATCTTCCTCCTCTCTTGAGATGAAATGCGATCGTTCACGTTGCCAGACTGTCCGTGTGCCTCACGGGTCAATCAGTAATCACCACTGAGCAGGGCAGACGCTGGGGAATGAGACACTAATGCATACACACTGATGGATGTTCTGATTACGTGCGTCATATCCATTACATCATGATGGAAGAGCCTCAGCAGTGTGTCGATACTGCAGAGACAACTGGGAATCTGCATCTTTAATGAGCTTCAGAATAAAAGAAGGTGTCGATTTTTAGGTAATGCTCTTCTGTAAAGACTAGTGTTAATTAACTCTGTCAGTATGTTTAAATTCAATTTGATGTTATTTTGACACTATTGGATGATATAATGGTTTAAGTAACAGCCATTTCATACATTAGATAGTTTGTAGTAGTTCTCACTGTTAATAGTTTACAGAGGGATGTTACACTGGAATAACAGCTGTTACATTTACACAGTGTTAGAGCAACGGCTGCAACCTACAGCTTTTAAAATCACAATTAAATGATGTCTGTAAACACATCGGTCCAGGTGTTATCACACTGAGACAATAATGGCTGTCAGTTCTGTCGCTGCTTATATTACTGCTCTCTGCCAAGACTACAGATCACACTACTGATGTAAATTCCCTCATTTTAAAACACCATGGTGCCTCTTCAAACTCTGATCTCTTATATTTCTTAATCTAAAGAGTGAATGCATTTAAAGCATGAACTGCACACCTAGCCACCAAACGTTTGGTAAAGTACGAGTACTGTAACGTTTTGTAGAGCTCTGATGAAGCATCACACCACATCTGGCATATATAGTTCCATTTTATAGAATACACTGTTAAAATTATAAGCTATATATTCCAGTCATCCATTTATCGGACATCACTGATAAATCAGTGGTGAAATTCTCCTCGACCTCCTTGTTTTGCTCAGCGTACAGTCTTGGGGTGCTGGATGTGGGGTGAGACCCTCCATGCATGGTCAGGAGCTTCCGTGTTGATGTCAGTGGCTTCAATCTCCACATTTGTTCCAGCCGATTATCCCAGTGGGGAATCTGATTACCAGTGTAGGTGTATTCTTCCCATTCAGCTGACTCCTCAGGACTTGCCTGACCCTCTGCAGGTACTTGGTGGTTGCAGCTTTCCCAGCGGCCTCTTCATGGTTTTCCAATGAATGTTGTCTGCAACGTTGCCTTCCGGTAGTTCGATCCCCTCTGTTCTGACTACCTTCCCTCTCTTTGTTATCATCCGACTACACTTCTCCAGCCCGAACGACATTCCAATGTCATTGCTGTATATCCTGGTGGTGTGGATCAGTGAATCGATGTCTCGTTCACTCTTGGCATACAGCTTGATGTCATCCATGTACAGGAGGTGGCTGACAACTGCTCCGTTCCATAGTCGGTGTCCGTAGCCAGTCTTGTCAATTATCTCACTGAGGGGGTTCAGGCCTATGCAGAACAGCAGTGGGACAGAGCATCTCCTTGGTAGATCCCGCACTTGATGGTGACTTGTACTATGGGCTTGAAGTTGGCCTCCAGTGTTGTCCGCCACATCCCCATTGAGTTCCTGATGAAGGCTCTCAGGGTCCTGTTGATCTTATATAGTTCTAGGCATTCCAGGATCCAGGTGTGGGGCATTGAGTCATAGGCCTTCTTGTAATCAATCCAGGCAGAGCACAGGTTGGTCAGCCGAGTCTTGCAGTCTCAGCTGACTGCTCGGTCTGCCAGTAACTGGTGTTTTGTGCCTCTGGTATTCTTGCCCATCCCTTTCTGTGCCCCATTCATGTACTGACCCATGTGCCTGCTCATCTTAGCCACTATGATGCCTGACAGGAGCGTTCATGTGGAACTGAGGTAGGTTATTGGCCGGTAGTTGGAGGGGACCGGTCCCTTCTTGGGGCTGTCAGTTCTGTCATTGCTTATATTACTGCTCTCTGCTTTCTCAGTCCCTTCACTCTGGGTGTCTCTTATCTACTAGCATTTGCAGTTTATTGTTACTGCCAGACGCTTGTGATCTTCAGCCAGTAGGCGTGAACCATGTCGGGGCCTAGTGCTGTCCAACTCTTCATACTGGAGACCCTTTCGTGGATCCTTTCTGTCTGCCACTCTGATGGTTACAGAAACATCTGTGCCGAATATGGCCACGAAGTCCCGAGGTCAACATGGGAGACGTCCCCGAGGGTGGTGGAGAATGACCGAGCTAAGATCCTGTGGGACTTCCAGATACAGACGGACAAAATGGTGATGGCTAACCAACCGGACATAGTGGTGGTAGACAAGCAGAAGAAGACGGCCGTAGTGATTGATGTAGCGGTTCCCAATGACAGCAACATCAGGAAGAAGGAACACCAATATTAGAAAAAATGCTGGTTTCAAAGATTTTTCAGGCAAATGTCAACACAGTGGCAAAGATCATAGGCCTCATCTTGTATGAAGTTTCTGGTGATCCATCAAAAAACTGATTGATGAGACATTTAGGCTGTAAGAGTGAATGTGAGCATGGTTGTCTGCCTCTCTGTGTTAGCTATGCAAAAGACTGAGAACCTGTCCAGGTCCTCTCGGCCTGTGACAGCTGGTACAGGCGTCCCCCCTGAACTGGATAAGTGCTTAAGAAAATGGATGGATGGACAAAGCTGCAGACAACAGGTTAATAATGCCATGAAGCCGTGCTGCTGTATCACTAAATATGAATCCAAGAAATAATAGACATGAACATCTGAAATGATCTCTCAAAACATTCATATAAACCAATCAGAGCAGTCCAGCCTCTTTCTCTTATAGATTTTCCTTTGTGTTTTCAGTGTGTGAGCCTTTCAGCCATGATGACTGTGCACTCCTTCTCCACCAGCTGCACATTAGTATTCAAGGCACAGATGAGGAGGAGCTGGAGTATGACGGGTTGGAAAGCCAATCCTGCAAACACCTTGTGGGTGGTGTAAGCGATTTTCCTGAAAGGTAAATACAAATCAGAGACACAATCAGGGAATTTGGGGAAAAGCCACTGGAGGACAGCTCGGAAAGACAGACCTTCGATTTCTAGCCTCGACCTTTTGAAAACACACTTTTTCTTGTTTTTTCTTTTTCTTGGGTCTGATCGATTTCCCAATGTGACCTTTGCATACCAGCAAGCAGCCCAGTTCATCCTCAAGCAGCTGAACTGTGAGCTGAGCTTTCCCAGAGGTTTGGCAAGATGAAGAAACACAAACATAAAACAACACATTTCCTCTCAGAGCTTGAAGGGAAAAGGAACAACACGCATCTGTTTAATGGCCACTATAACCAGACAGTATCTCACAGTGCAACACAGTTTCAGTACCTTCTCCCTCCTCTCGATGCAAAGATTGATTAGTGCCTCGGCTGACTTATTTTGAAGTAAACCGCTGATGTCAGTGTACCCAGTGTAGCTGAAGAAATCAAAAAAGCACCTTGCCTTAAATGTCAAATTTGAAAATATAAAAAATAAATAAAAAACACACATTAGTGCACAGCTATAAATACTCATTAGAGCGTAACGTGTGTATCAACAAATCAATTCCCAATCCATCAAAGTAACCTCAATAACAGAAGCTATATATTATAATTTAAGACAATCCCAACCTGAGGGGTAATTTCATGTCCCTGGCTTGTGAATTTGAATCTGGGTGCTAAGATATGCAGGTAAGCGTACAGGCTGCTTCTAATAATGCCCACAGGTGAGAGTGTTTCTCTGGATATCGGTCAATGCCAAATCCATTCCAGTTCAAATCTGTAAAGGTTTCCAGTCGGCTCGACAGCCTGTGTATTATAACTGAAATTATATAGAAATTTATTTGGATTTACTGATAAATATCAAAACTACATAATACCAAGGACTGTGTCTTAATATGTTAGGCTGTTTGAAGGATGTGCTACTGCTGTCAGCGGTTCAGTGAATGCTGCTATACAGGCTAAATGTCTCTCTAGTGCACATAAAGGTCTTTTTACTCATTTTGTTGTCCTCACATTGGCCCAATAACAAAAAACTCTGGATTTAAAAATCGCTCTGTGTTCTTGAGAAAACACAAGACAACCGACATGTCTTAAACTGAAGCATGTTCCCATAATTTCCTGCTTCCCCTGAGACACTGAGCTGCAGCTCATGGGGTACAGAGGGTAAGCCTACCCTTAGGTTGAATTAACCACAGAACACACAAGCAGAAGTGGAATTATCAGAACACCACCTGTGATACAATAATTGAAAGTGGAAGCGAGTGGATTCTGTAATGTGCTTTAATGCAGTTTTCTGAAGGACTGAATGCATGGATAAGCTCTTAGACCATATTCAGTTACCTTATGGGCAACATCTGACAGACACATATTATTTTACAGGCTGTAGACAAATTCAGCAAATACTGAAACACAATCCTCTGTGTGTGTGTGTGTGTGTGTGTTTGTACGTAGGGACATAAAAAATGCGTCTATTAGTGCGTCTTCGTTACATTTCCTCTTTATCAGCTGTTTAGCTCTCTGTGTTATGCTAGTGTGCCCTCTGACTGCGTGTGAGTGCTGTTGTTGTCCTTATTGTTCACTTTGCCTGTGTAAAAGGATATGAACAGTTTCCTCCTACGGTCATATTTGAAGAGGTAGCACATACTTTGTACTTTATACCAGGTAACAAGTAAAATACACATATTGCTTTTGGCTAGATGCTAATATTAGCATGCTAACATGGTCATGATTCGGATGCTAATGTTTAGCAGGTCTACAGTTTACGCTTTTCTCCATTTTTATGTGTTGACTTTGCAGCTGATGGGGTGGGGATGTGATTTGTTCTGCTACGTTTTGACAGCTCTACAGAAAATACCAGAACCTGCTTCTCACTGTGGCACGAGAGGATAATCAAAAGATCATCAAAGTCAGAACCTTGAATGTCTTAAATTTTAGGTCAGCCTGACAACTAAACTGAGCTGAGGTCTTTTATCTGCTTGAGGTTAACTGACATGTTGGTTGTTGATGCATGACAAGTGACGACATCATCAAACACGTTCAGATTCCTCCTGTGGGAGGCATGAGTGAAAGTGACATGGCAGTCTAGTTCAAATGGTTGACTTTTGAGGCTAAACTAACAGAAATAAAGCTCAAACATGTGTAGAAAATATGGCACTTTAGTAGATACAGATTTAATAATTTAATATAGCTGAAATAAGACTGCTCCCAGGAGTGGCAAGGTTATCGCTCCTCGCCAGCAGCAGAAAAATTCTCCTCCTCAGGCTGGATGGATCCGTACAAGAAGTAGTAGTAGTAGAGAAAAGCATTAAGTAACCTGCAGCCTGCTGGGAGGCACAGCATTTGGAAGACATGTCCATTTACCAGTGAAATGTGTCATAGAGCTCGGGCCATATGACTAAAATTCAGCCAAATTTGTGTATGTGTGCTGTAGTAAATGTACATATTTCCACTCTTCACATAAGACTACCATCCAATACACTGTGTGGGAGGATCCATGTTTAAAATCCACGCTGAACACTGAGTTCCATTTATTTAGCGAACACACTCCTTTGAACAGCTCATCTGACCCTGCTAGGCTTGAGTGAAAGCTGAGTGTGGGTAGGATACATTTCTTTGTGAATGCAAAGAAAGCAGATACTTTCCTAGCAAGAGTCACATTCATCACCGATGGCACGTCCTGATCTTCGATCACCCCAGCAGGGGGTAAAACCACTCGGATTCAGCCTTTATTGATTCCAAGTGTGACATGCAGTCTGCACGTGAGACCATCATCAATAAGAGCTATGTTGTCATCAGCTCCTAGGATATATCCCAATGGATCAGTAAAGAAATCAAAGAGATGAGAGCATGCTCTTAGCATTGCATCACAAACTTATGTTTTTATGTAGCGTTTATAATGTAGCCATAAAAGATGCGGAGCTGGAAAGACTTCAAGGTTCCACAGATTTCATTTCACGAACACGTCATCTATACATCTTAATCTGTCAACTTGAATTTAATGCAGTTTACCCTTGTGCAATATGGGTTTATTCATGGGCCAAAAGAGCAGATGATATCATGGTTGACGACATTGTTATTTAGAAAAAAAATATTTTGGTGTCTGAAGAGTCCTGTTCTCACTTTTGTCTGATAACACACGAACAGCCAGGTTCTTCTCTGCTAATTCGACACAGAGATCATTCAAAAGAACCAAAGTCTGTGAGTCATTCATCATAAGCTCCCAGCAAAAACTGGCTTTAATGGTTTTGTATCACTGAGACAGGTCTCAGGGTTCCAGTAAACAGAAGCGTGCAAACTGATAACCTGATGAACTCTCTTAGAGCTCAGCTGGAGACAATATGTTGGCTGATATCCTTTATGTATAGAAATATAGTTGCACATACTTTAGAGATATAGTAAAGGGGAAAATGATGGACTGCTTGTTTACTGTAAACAGACTGGTTCTTATTATAGTGTTTTTCTACACGAGCGCTCCGTTTTCACCCATGACTCACACACTCATGTTGGTCCTTTATATCTAACATTCACACTCCATTGAGCACATCGGAGAAACCCGAGGTTCAGCGTCTTGCCCGGGGACACTCGAGCAGCCAGGGATTGAACCGCCAACCTTCCAAATAGCAGATGAGCTGCTCTAGCTGAAATCCCAGTATTTCTTTGCACGACAGGTACAGGCGAGTGAAGCTCTTATTGCGATTACACTGTTCAGAAAGTCCATGCAAAGTTCACCTGAAGCCCGGCACATCCCAAACAGCAGCAAGTATAGACTCGGTACGTGCTGGTGAAAGCATGCCACACTCTGTCTGTGTCACACTTTCACCTTTAAAATCCAAAAAATCCCTCTTGCTGTCAACTTTATTAAAGATAACAATGAACACACTGACCTTTGACCTGCGAGGAAAACTGTGCAGTGTGCCTGGCTTCAAACAGCTGCAGCTCTTTATCCAGGTCAAAAACAGCCAGCTCAACGCTCCAGGAGCGTAAACCTGTTTTTAGAACACACAGCAGCAATAATGCTCAGAATCAAGAGTCTAGTATGCCCTCACAACAATTTACTACATTTCTCTGACAGTGAGAAAAGTTTTGCTTGTTTGTTTGTTTTTCTAAATTTATGGAAGACCAAAACTGCCATAAACAAACAATTAAAAACAAACAAACAAAGCTATTCATTGTTCTTATGAGGAGAAGAAGAAGTGGCAGTATTAATGAAAGAATAAGTAAAATTAATTACTGCACACATTTCCCTTTAATATTGTATTTGGTACATTTTATTTATTGCTGCATTAACATTTGAACACGATAAAACTACAACATTAACATGCTGCTTATGTGCACTATTCAATAATAAAATAGCTGGATTAATAAAAAAGTGAAAGGTGCCATTCTGTGCATTTGTTACAAAGAATATTTTAGCAATAACTGGATTTGTAGTTATGGAAGTTTTACCTAAGTTTGCACTGCAGTGCTTTTAGATTGAGGGGAATTATTAAAAGTTAATGCACTCTTATGCAGCTAATTAAAATTTGACTGCGTCTGGATTTTTTACCAATAAATATCTGACTTCTTGTTTTTATGAGTTCATTAAAGAAACTAAGTGGGAACAGATACTATATAAACACCAAGCTGTTTCATCGCCCTGCTCCGCTGTCACCGACCACTTGAGTTTGCCTTACCCTGTGAGATCTGTCTCCTGGCAGCTTCGAGATGATGGCTGCAGGAAATTTCTCCAATCACGATCAATATGCGATAGTTTCTATGCTGGAACGCAGCTCCAGGGTGATGCTGTCCGCGGTGCTGAACAGACTCCTCTGGTTCTGTTTGCTCCACAGAGGCAGCGGCTGAGATAGAGATTTCCATGGTAACAGTGCCACTAATGGACGCTGAGCCCTTTTCCATCTCCATGACAACTGCATCCAGAGCAAGCACCATGACAGTGCAGGATGGGGTGGGAGGAGTGATGGGCGTGGCTCAGAAGAAGCTAAACACTTGATTGGATCCCAGGTGATGTTGCTATTTGATGTTGCAGCATGCCATTGGACAGAAAGAAGAGAGGGATATGAGAATTTATGTTGATCATATTTCCTATATGAGGCAGCTGAAGCTTAAAAAAATATTTTTACAGTATCAAAGTGTCAGTTGCTTTTCCACAGAGTTCTTGAAAAGAGAGATTTATTATCTTCAAATGTGTGAAAATATTCATAAAACTGTTGATGTTTGATTAAACAAAATAATTGTTTTCAAACCAAAGATTTTGGTGTGTATTGAGTCCAATCAATGCCACTTACAATAGCCCTCATAGTGTTTTTGTATTAACTTTTTAGACAAAGGTGTCTGGGACTAAAACATTTGTGGCAAACAAAGTGTCTATTTATATCTGTGTGACTGTGAGTACCAGGCAGTGTGCCTCTGATTACTGAACTGACATGTCTTTGTTCAGATTGTGAATAGAACAATGCTTCGTCTGTGCACAGAGTAACACTGACAACAAAGGCTCACAGTCACCACAGAAAACTGTTATTTTAGGCTTCATTTGAATGATGAAGCAATACTAAAGTTGCAAGTTGTCCTTATACATGACAACAAATCTGAAACTCTGCAGAAAAGTATTAGCATTGCTGAGGCGTGTATTTGCTCCTATTCTACAACTTGTTAACAAATCATTGAAGAGATGCAATAAATTGCAGTGAAGTGAGATTTTCATTAATACCAAAAGGTTGATTCTGTTCATCAGGACGTTTTCAGTGGGAGAAAGTTCTGTCATCATCCAGGTGACTTCGTCAGTGTCAGCTGACTGCATTTTCCAATGTTATAAACAGGACATTTGCACATGACTGAAACCAGCACCACTGAGGGAACAGTGGGCTGGGAGAACATCAGTTTCTTCATCATTAATATGCAAATTGTCATGGCCATTGATCAGTGCTTGGTGATCAATGGCCATGAGTCCCACAGATGCATCCTTAGGCCCCCTCTTCCATTCAGAGATGGTCTTTCCCTTTTCACGTAAAGTGAGTGATGAAATGTTTCTCCCAGTAACAACGTCCAGATGAACAGAATCAACTTTTTGGGATTTCCTGATTGAGCATGCATCCAGACATTTTTGTCTATAGTGTGGGTCTTTACAATTCCTCTATAATATCATATATATGAACTCCACTGTTGTCAGTTCAACTTTTATGTTTACAGAAAATGATTATATTGTCCACTAAGAGTAAACTCTTGGCAACTGTGGGGAGGAAAAACTTTCTTAAAACAGGAAGAGACTTCTGGCAGAACCAAGCTGGTGAATACGTTTTTGAGGTCTGCTGGAAAACCCTCAAATATGGCTGAATTAAAACAATTCTGCGAAGAAGAGCAGTCCAACGTTCCTCCATAGCAATGTGAAAACTGCCAAGTTGTTGCAACAACCAGGTATTGAATTTAGGAGCCAGTTGCTTTTTAACATACAGGCCCCGTTTAGATGCCTGTTTCCCTGGATAAATGAAACCATCATTTAAAAACTCCCTTTTGTATTGAAAAATTTATTTGATGATCTGAAACACGTAAGGGTGACAAATATACAAAAAACTAAGAAATCAGAAAAGGAGGTTTTTGTTTGTGTCTTTCTTGTAAGCTTACTTTCACACTTCATGTCAGGTTAACTGATGTGATTACACGTGGGCGTACCTGATAGATGGATAGATGGATAACAGAATTATTAAATGTCAATAACATATTTTTTATGTAAAATTATGAAGTTTAGGTGGAACATTGAGAATAAATGCAAGCAGTCAAACAGGTGGAAAACCCAACATCCAATGAAAACAAGACTAGATCTACACAGGATGTGATTGGGTGGGAACAACTGAGCTGAGACAGAAAATACGGAGAGGAGGGAAAGGAAATAAAAAAACAAGCATGTTAGAAAACAACTAATAAAGGAAGTCACCAAGATACAGACCATCGATGGCAACAAGAAGACTGCAGAAAAGTACAAACACAACAGAATACAACAAATACAGTGGGGCAAAAAAGTATTTAGTCAGCCACCGATTGTGCAAGTTCCCCCACTTAAAATGATGACAGAGGTCAGTAATTTGCACCAGAGGTACACTTCAACTGTGAGAGACAGAATGTGAAAAAAAAATCCATGAATTCACATGGTAGGATTTGTAAAGAATTTATTCGTAAATCAGGGTGGAAAATAAGTATTTGGTCACCTCAAACAAGGAAAATCCCTGGCTCTCACAGACCTGTAACGTCTTCTGTAAGAAGCTTTTCTGTCCCCCACTCGTTACCTGTATGAATGGCACCTGTTTGACCTCATCATCTGTATAAAAGACACCTGTCCACAGCCTCAACCAGTCAGACTCCAAACTCCGCCATGGCCAAGACCAAAGAGCTTTCGAAGGACACCAGGAAAAGAATTGTAGACCTGCACCAGACTGGGAAGAGTGAATCTACAATAGGCAAGCAGCTTGGTGTGAAAAAATCCACTGTGGGAGCAATCATCAGAAAATGGAAGACATACAAGACCACTGATAATCTCCCTCGATCTGGGGCTCCACGCAAGATCTCATCCCGTGGGGTCAAAATGATCATGAGAACGGTGAGCAAAGATCCCAGAACCACACGGGGGGACCTGGTGAATGACCTTCAGAGAGCTGGGACCAAAGTAACAAAGGTCACCATCAGTAACACACTACAACGGCAGGGAATCAAATCCCGCAGTGCCAGACGTGTTCCGCTGCTGAAGCCAGTGCATGTCCAGGCCCGTCTGAAGTTTGCCAGAGAGCACATGGATGATACAGCAGAGGATTGGGAGAATGTCATGTGGTCAGATAAAACCAAAGTAGAACTTTTTGGTATAAACTCAACTCGTCGTGTTTGGAGGAAGAAGAATACTGAGTTGCATCCCAAGAACACCATACCTACTGTGAAGCATGGGGGTGGAAACATCATGCTATGGGGCTGTTTTTCTGCCAAGGGGACAGGACGACTGATCCGTGTTAAGGACAGAATGAATGGGGCCAAGTATCGTGAGATTTTGAGCCAAAACCTCCTTCCATCAGTGAGAACTTTGAAGATGAAACGAGGCTGGGTCTTCCAACATGACAATGATCCAAAACACACCGCCCGGGCAACAAAGGAGTGGCTCCGTAAGAAGCATTTGAAAGTCCTGGAGTGGCCTAGCCAGTCTCCAGACCTCAACCCCATAGAAAATCTGTGGCGGGAGTTGAAAGTCCGTGTTGCTCGGCGACAGCCCCAAAACATCACTGCTCTTGAGAAGATCTGCATGGAGGAATGGGCCAAAATACCAGCTACTGTGTGTGCAAACCTGGTAAAGACCTATAGTAAACGTTTGACCTCTGTTATTGCCAACAAAGGTTATGTTACAAAGTATTGAGTTGTATTTTTGTTATTGACCAAATACTTATTTACCACCCTGATTTACGAATAAATTCTTTACAAATCCTACCATGTGAATTCATGGATTTTTTTTTCACATTCTGTCTCTCACAGTTGAAGTGTACCTCTGGTGCAAATTACTGACCTCTGTCATCATTTTAAGTGGGGGAACTTGCACAATCGGTGGCTGACTAAATACTTTTTTGCCCCACTGTATATTGAAAGCTTCAACATAAAGACACAGAATGAGTCCTCTGGACACTCCAGCTTTTCTCCTGCTGCCTTTTGTTTGCATATATACCAACAACTATTGACACATGAATGGATGTGAAAATGATGTGAACCTGTTTCAGATAACGCCTAAAGGGAAGGCTGCAGGATGAATGTGTGCCCTTCACTGCAGATATGAGTACACTGTGGGCAGACATACAGCCCGACAGACAGGAGTGGAGACAAAACAGGTTTTATGTCTTAACGCCTGCGAGTGTACAAGAGCCTGTATTTGTTTTGTCATTTCTGTTAGACAACGTGATTGAAGAACTCTTTGCTTCACAAACAAGTTTTAATGAAAGGTGGCGTTGGCATACACACAGGGGATGAATGCACACAGCTCACATTAAAACAAAGTCATCTAATGTCTAACAAATCACAGCCAGGCTGCACAAGAATGCACAGATCCTTCAGTCCACTGTCTGCTAGTTTCCCTTCCTTCTGATTCTTATTGCTGATGTTTTTGGTATTTGAAGGTGTTTTCTGACATCACTTGAAGGAAGAAAATGATAAATACAAAAAAACTAAGAGTTTGAAAAAATCAGTCTTTCTTATATTGCAGTGGATGCATGGATTTGCAACTTGACACCCCCCCCCCCCCGCTCCACCACCTCCTCCATAAAACCAAAACTGAATCAATGCAAACAGTCAGTACCAGCCAGATTTCTCTTGTGACTTTTATTCCTACACATCTTTGTAAGTTTTGCATTCCTGACAGAAGATCCAGAGTAACAGATGTTCTCATCTGTTTGTCTCTTAAAAGCTTTTATAATTGTGGTTTTTATTGGACCCTTAATCCTTTATAAAGCTTTTTATTTTTAAAATGAAGCACATGACTGTGACTGGAGGCTTTTACTTCTCCTGCTCCAGTGATTGCTCATTGTTGGCTTTAATTTGACTCCTCACAGAGTAATTTACTCTTAGGGAAGATGTGTGTTACCAGGAGTGAGTCAGCAGTCCAGGTCAAACACTCCAGCGTATCTGCTGGCCTCTGCTGGGAGAAAAAAGAGCTACAAGAGCAGTTTTTGCCCCCCAGTACACTTCCTGTTTGCGGACCAATAACAAAAATAATTTCACTGAAAAAACAAAATACTAATGAATGGAGCACTGTTAAGTAGAAGGGGATGCAGAGCCTTAAGCTTCCAGTCTGGATTCAGGAGACAGAAACATCTCTACTTTCAAGGTAAGAGCTGGAGCAGGTGTTAGTTATGCTGAAATAGGCCCAGGCTGCTGGGGGCTTCCTATGATGATGATGCTGTGTTTTTACACCACTCTGCATTTAATCATTAGTTCTCATTAATCTCTGAGTCTCTCTCCCCTGAACACCAACAGCAGGGGGCTTTACCTTACAATACAAGAAATGCCTTGAGGTGACTGTTGTGGTGATTCGCAGCTGTATAAATAACATGGAACACAATTGAACTGATTTTAATTGAATTATGTGTTTGTTTATTTTCTGTGATACATTTATTGTTTGAATGAGGTTAGTGTTTGTAAAAGTTAATCTCTGAGTTTCATTAGTTAGTCCTCTGATTCAGAGTGCTTTTCTACTCTGTGAAGGGGAAATGAATGGCTCAGTGATGTTAGTGTGTGGGCAGCTGCAGGCTGCCTGTCTACCTGCAGAGAGCATCTGTTAACAGATGGTGGCAGTGTCAAAAATATGTGATACAACCGCTCTGTGGTCTGCTCTTGCTTGTGCTGTTGTTGGTCATCAGCCAGCCACCGAGAAGAGCGAAGTCAGGAGCTGAAGAGAAACCGAGAGATTGTTTCATGCCCTTCTCTTATTTCCAGTGAACACTGTCCAGTCTGCTCCAACCACTCAGCATCCACGTCATTGTGTCTGCGTGGGCAAATCTGTATGCAAACCTATGCAATCTAGTGCAGTCATAGCTCTGGCTGAACGCAGTAGCCACACCCACCTCATGCTCAAATCTTCTGGATGCAAAGAGCTCAAATAACTTCTTTCAGACAGAAATGAAGAGCTGCACCAAGAGTGAGATAAATAGGGATTGTTTGACATAACAAAAACCATTTAAGCTGCAAAAGTAAGTGAAGGAAGAAAATGATAAATACAAAAAAACTAAGAATAGAAAAGTGAACATGTGAAAATCGAATGATTATATACAGTATAACGCATTTTTATCCAAAGTATAATGAAGAGCACTAAATGTCCTAAACATGCGCAGAGACAGCGTCTCTCAGCCTGTATGAGGACTTGTAGGTCTGACAAAAACACAGCTGTAGACTTCAGGATGGAGGAGATGTCTCAGCTGCAGTGCCGCTCCTCCTCACTTCTGCTTTATTGCAGACAGAAGGTCCAACATCAGTTTTTGAAATCAAGAAAGTAACAAGACATTTTTTAAGCAGTGTTGTTGTGAGTTTGCTAACTAATCTTAACAGTACTGTAGCCTGTGCTTCCTGTCTCAGTGATGTACCTCAGATGTTCCTCATTCCTAACCCCCCAAATCACAGAAACACGTCACACACTGTTGAATGTGCAGAAAACCGCAGGAGATGTATCTGAGCTGTGAGCTTCCAAACTTTGACCAGTCACTTTATGAAAAAGGGAACACATGTGAGAAAGTTACGTTCACAGACAACAGGATGCTCAGGGTTGTGAAACTGATTACACTCGTCACAGTCCGGAAACACACAGGAGGGCAGGAGAGACTGAATCTGTTTGGGAATCATATTAAGCGAGGAAAGCTGAGAATCATATGATGAACGGATGATTGTTGTGCCCTACTTTAGACTTTTCCATCTCTCAAACAGACACTTGCATCAGTGAGTAATGTGGAAGGCTGCTGTGTACGGATAAGAGGAGTTTCCGGTTAGGAAGTAGATTCCCGTCTAAACCAAGCTTCATCTGTTCAACATACATGAATATAAGGCAGCGATTTTCTTTCTGTGTCACTTCCAACATATTCCCAGACTTAGGAGCATCAGGGATTATTTATGTTTCCCATTTAATATGTTCACCACACACACACACACACACACACAGACAGACACACACACAGAGAGACACACACAGACAGACAGACAGACACACACACACACACACACACACACACACACACAGACACACCCACAGACACAGACCCCACACACACACAGACCCACACAGAGACACACACCCACCCACACCCACACACACACACACCCACAGACACAGACACACACACAGACACAGACACAGACACACACACACACACACACACACACACACACACACACACACACACACACAGACACACCCACAGACACAGACACACACACAGACACAGACACACACACACACACACACACACACAGACAGACACAGACACACACACACACACAGACACACCCACACACACACACACACACACACACAGACACACCCACAGACACAGACACACACACACACAGACACAGACCCCACACACACAGAGACCCACACAGAGACACACACACACCCACCCACACACACAGACACACACACACACAGACAGACACAAACACACAGACACACCCACACACAGACACACCCACAGACACAGACACAGACACACACACAGACACACACACACACAGACACAGACACACACACAGACACACCCACAGACACAGACACAGACACACACACAGACACAGACACACACACAGACACACACACACAGACACAGACACACACACAGACACACACAGACACAGACCCCACACACACAGAGACCCACACAGAGACACACACACACCCACCCACACCCACAGACACACACACATCCACCCACACACACAGACAGACACACACACACACACACCCACAGACACACACAGAGACACACACACAGACACACACACACCCACACACACAGACACCCCCACACAGACACACACACACACCCCCTGTCTGTTTACTTTAATAAATCAGATGTTTGTCGTCACGACCTGTGACTGCAGTCTACACACAAAAACTCATCTGTATTATTGTTGTTATTCTTTGGGTCTGTTTGTTGCCACACTTCCAAAGTTTGTGGCTGCACAGTATGAATACAGAGAGAAACATAAAAAATACCCGTATCTGTCACATGTTCAGTACAACACCGAGAGAACAAATGACTTTAGAAATAAGTCGATCATAAATTTGAGAGACATTAAATTCTGGGCTTATTTTTGGTTTATGAGGGTAAAAAAATACTTTTGTCTTTCTAAATTAGTCTAATCGGTGCCGCGTTTGACTCAAGCGAAATCCACATTAAAAAATGCCCTTGCATCTTTACGTGCCATGCGTGTATATCCCACACCCCGACTCTCAGCAAAACAGAGGTAAGGAGGAACTGAGCGATGCTGGACGCGTTATTATTGCAAGCAACGGGACGGTGAGAGAAACTGGGAAGCCCAGGAGCAGACATATTGATCTCGAAAGGTAAAGCTCTTTTTTTGTTTCTCTTAGCACTGCGGTAAAGAAGCGGGCGCAGATAGTGATGGGGCTGACAGGGCGAAGCGTTATATGCGTCCACGGCGTGTCTGTGCGTGTGTGTCTGTCGGGCTCCAGCAGAGGTGGCTCACATTAGACATTTTGGGCAGTGCCTGCGCATTTCTTAATGTGGGTGTCAGGCCGACCTGCAGAAATGACGACGTGACGCTGAACTTTGCGGTGTCAGTCGTAAGGTTGGCTGCAGGAAGCTGATGCCCAGCAGCATCCATCCAGCTAGGGGTGAAGATCACACCTCCTCATCTTTTGTTACCGCGAATAGAAGCACCGCGAGCTATCTGGCACAATCTGGGCTTCATTATTGCATTGTTGCCAGCCACATGTCTCCATATTGAAATGCCGGTATCCATGCTGCTGCTGTTTCCCTGTATCAGAGGACCAGGGCCCATCTCTTCTGTCTGGCATCACACACACACACGGCTTAAGCTGAGCAGAATAGATCACTGCGAGTAGAGGGTGAGATCAAACGCGAACAGGCTGTCAAAGATAAGAACAAAAACCAGTCTGCAGAGACGATTCCAGCCTGCTGGAGTAAAAATGAATGAACTTGGAGCACGCAGTGGCTTAAAGTGACCTCATCCTGCTTCGTTAGTCTCGTGCTGTCATCACTATCGCTATAAAATCACTCACAGGATCATCTGATATCAAAAGCACCCTTCTAATGTCTAACTGTTGGCCTTTCATGGTTGTGATGACTGCAGTGGAGGGTCTTCTTGACTCTTGAACATGGTGTGGATGTCATTTAGTTTGGTTTTAAAGGTCGCCGTGCACCCCACCTTCATAGGAGCCTCTTACAGCGCATTATTGGTCCTTTGTACGTCCTCTGCCAAACCGTGATCTACATTAGCATAGACTGCGGTGTTACTGGTAATGTGGTGTCTCCATGGAAACTGGAGCTGTCATATGACAAAGTCACTTAATATTAATCTTCAAACCTGCAAGCACGCAGCACAAGATTAAAAGCTCATTACAAAGCGTGTTTTATAAAGCTGGGCTTCATTGCAGTTTTAATCACCCAGAATCATCATGTGATCACAGAGCCTCGTTTCTTTTACGATTACTGCCCAGGCCTGCAGTGCCCCAGATGCACGTGTAGGCTATTGAACCATGCCCCCAGGTTTGGTTTCAGGGTTCCCCTTTTCTGAAAATCCTTGTTTGCCAAAATACAGAAAACACAGACCATACTGTATCCAGGATGTCAGGTAACATATAATATGTGCACACAAACTCTTGAGGCGAATTACAGTAAAAAAGTGAACCCATATCTCTTCCTGAAAACCCCACAAGGACCCATGAAGGTCTCCGAGATCCCAGTGCGGGACCTGGTGTCCCATATTTCTGTCTTTGATAAGTTTTATCACCACAGGCTGTGAAACTCCACCGTGTTACGTAGAGTCCTTAAAATCCAATACATACGGTACACATAGAAACTGTAATTATAGCTATATTAACATCAATACAATGATACAGTGAATGTGTACCACACATGCTATCCATTATAGCCACCCTGCTACCATCCAACCGGTCGTGTGACGTCGTTATCGCAGCTGAACCAATGAAATTACTTCTAGCAATTTTACCGCGAGGAAGCAAAATATGGGCGTGTCCATGTTCGTCCTTCCAAAGAAAATGTAAAGAAGCTGCTAAATACACACGCGAACCAAAACGTAATGGCCTTGCTGGCTCACAGGTAAATGTACCCTGTGTCACTGGGGGCATGGTTAAGGTCCTCTCGGGCAGACTTGCTGTTGCCGTGGAAGCGGCACCCTTTTGTTTTTGGGCGGAGCGTTAGCTGCTAGCCTTTTATTTAGCTAGCAGCGACTACCTCAGATAGCCGGTTGTAGGGACTCACATGGCGACACCTCTGTTGTTTCACAACGGCTCGGCTAGCTAACAGCAGCCCGTCTCCTGCCCTCGGCCTGACCCCATGGATCCCGGTGGAAGTGAACTGGACTCCAGCCTGCCTCAGCCAGACAACCCGTGTTTGATAGTGGAGGACTCCCAGCCGGACAGTGTCGCTTTAGAAGACGACCCCGAGAGCAGCTACCGAGCTCTGCTGGCCCGTCGCCTGTCCAGTCTACAGCCCACCGCTCGCAGCCCGGTACTGGTAAGGAGCAGATCTCATTCAGTAGCTCTCCTCTCTGTAATGCAGTTACTTATTACTTGAGCAGATAAAGAACAATAAGCACAGATTTATACTTGAGTAAAATGGTAAGATGAGTGGCTTTTTCACGGACGTTGCACTCAACTCGACCACAGACGGTCCAGTTCATTTCCTCAGCTATCCATCCGCCCATTAATCAGTCAGGCTCACTTTGAAAAACTGGGTAAAATGCAGGCTACACTTTGGACATACTGGCAGAGCCAGAGGCTGGTAATCTGTTACAAGCAAACTGACTCACACTCACATCTTGAGCTGTCGGGAGGACTCTGCAGCTCAGATGTAAAGAGTAAACTCGACACACAGAGGCCTGTGCTGGCTTTCTGTTCAGACCTGCTGGCAGGCGATCTCTCCTCCACGCTCTAAAGCACTAAACCTCCAGGGAAACACTGAAGCACAGTTCATGTGAGATACAACACTCAGGCATCTGTAACAGTAAACCTCTGTCAGTTAGTAGTTGTTGTGCAGCTTTGAATTAGTTTAAACCCAAAACTAATGTTGCACGTTAAAAGTTGAAAATGTATAAAAAAGACAACTTCTGTCATTTACATTACAACCTTCTCTCTTCTAGGAATTAATATCTTCACCAATAGGAAGCAGGTGCTCTCAGACCGGCAGCCAATCAGAGAGCAACAGCCAGGCTGAGCCTGGTAAGTGTTTTCCAGTGTAGTGGGAGATAGTTAAGTGTTTCTTGTCCTGAATGAAGATAAAACAGCGCTTTTGCTTCTTTCTTAGACGGTCTTGCTGCAGCCAACCCCAGTTCGGTGTTCCAGGAGGACAGTCAAGTTTTAAACATCTGCGCTCCTCCAAACAACAAAAAGTGTGTTTGATTTGTCCACTTTTGCAGTTTGATTATGGTCAGGGTCAGATGGCAATGGAAGGTTTCACTTTATTTTTCAGGTGTGTACCAGAGGACGCTGACATGGATTCTGGTGCTGATTCTACTACACACTGTATTCAGTCTGAAGGTACGCATTTTTCCAACACATTAAGTTCCAAAAGCATCTGCCGGTCTGTTTGATGTCGTGCTTGGAAGTAACTGCTACGGGTTGTGTTGTGTTTCAGGGGAAGCTTCTCAGTTTGGTTTTCTTGAGCTTTCTCAGACTCAGGATCTGTGTGGTGAAGCCGTGAACAGTCAGGAGGAAGACGGAGACAAATGCAACAAATTGGGTATAAGGACTTTTATCCACGTGTCTGTATTACACTGTCATTATCCACATTAATAAAGGATTGCATTCAGCTGCTTGTCGCTCTGCGTCGGGGCCGTGACGCTCTGGTTTATTTCGTATTCGTGGCGTGCCTCTGTTAGAGCTAACAGGCAAAACATGGAGGCAGAGCTGCTGTGCTTTTCAAACAGCTGCAACTAACATCTGTCTGCTGGGCTGCTAATGCGACCAGCATAACTAAGGTTCATGACCGTGTTTGTACTGTTGTTGTTTGTTTGCTGTTTTTTGCACTTTTAATGAAATGATCTGACAAAATAATGATGGCTGTGTCTCCAAGGAGGAGTGAAATACTATTTTATTAGCACTTCATAGCACTCATTAGCAGGCATCTATTTCACTGTGATTCATACATGGACAGGTGATTTGCTAACAAAGCTGGCCACCTTATGTGCTAGCTTACAACTTTAGATCTCGCTGGGCCTTTGTTTAAATTTTGATGTCATGATTTTGGCTTCCAGTGGAAACAAGATAATGGGTCCTTTTTTCACTTTTTGTTACTAAATGCTTGTTTTTGTGTTGTGGTAAATCAAGCACAACCATTCGATTTGCACGTCTTAAACATAAATACACACATGATTTAGTTCAGTAGTATCTACGAAGACACACAGTCGTTAGTCAACAAGACTTGTGTTGAAAAAGTTGTGAAAGATTTCACTGATTGCACCTGTAGAAAGATCATTAGTGGCCCAACTGGTCTGGTTTCAGTGACACGTCACTCTGCTGTTGATCAGCTGTTTGCTGTTTATTGCTCCCTCTGCCCCTGCTGTGCGTCTCCTTACTCCACCTGACACCATCGTGCATCCCACGGTGAAGACTTTGGGCCAGCAGGAGCTGATGGTTGCCCTTGCTAAAAGGGCTTTACAGTCAACAGCATCAAGTCCAGATGACTCTTACATTCCTCACCATGGTCACCCCCTTTTTTGATTTTGATTTTAAATAATCATAAATAGTGGAAATTGCAGTTATTGAACAAACACATTGTGATGGTTATTGGTTGAAGCAAACAGCCCTACTTCTGCTTTCAAATAAGCAACACAGCAGAGATCAAAATGCTTATGTTGAGCCTTGGACACAGGATTCACAAACATGGTGATTGATGTTGCAACAGAAATGCGTTCCTGATCTCTGGATGCAGAATGAGGGGTGCTGGGTATTATTACGTTTTTACTTGTTCCGATCAGAGCATTCCCAGTGACTCCATGAAGTTAAACAAAATAATCAATGTTCTCTTCATTCCCAGCAGAGCAACACATCAGTTCCAGGACTTCAGAAAGTCAGGACAGCAAAGCGTTGAGGTGCAGCTCCGTGTGACCTTTCAAAGTCTGCATTCATTAGATGTTTGTGTTTTGGCTTTGCACTGAAATTTCTTTTCTTCTCCAGGTCTGAGGTGAGCTCCAGCAGCTCATCAGAGTCTTTGGGTCAGTCAGGCAGGCAGCTGAGTGTCCAGGTTCTGCTGCACTCGCAGAACTTGCAGGACTCTGCTGAGCAGGACCAGCAGGACTGTGAGATCCTGTCCTCACAGGACGATCTGTTTGATGCTGACAAGACAGGTACATTCATGTAGCACTCGAAGGATTACGCATGTCTTTTTAAGCCCATCACCTTCATATTGTCTAAGACCACACTGACAAACTGTCACATCAGAAATGTTGGCCTTAAGTGTGAGTTGTGGCGATTTTTGGAAGGTTGCCGTCTGGCAGTCAGCGCTATTTGGACAAACATTTTGGCAGAGGTGTACTGTGTCAGCCTTGTAAATTAAATTATTTAAAAATGCAGGTCTTTTTTAGTTTATTTAATATTTTTTAATCATTAACTATAAAAAAGGGTCTTAGATCCTGTTGTATTCTGCTTATTTGTTCATTCTCATCTCACTCCACGCCTTCCACACCCAAACATGACTGTATGCTCTTTGACTGCCTCACACATAGTGACCCAGGGGTTGTTGGAGGGACGAGTGTTTGAAAGTTCCTCACTGTGAGGAAGAGACACAATAACTCAGTTATTTACCTAAATGATTTGCCTACTTACGTTTTGCTGTTAAGTTAGTGACAAGCTAACCAACAGATGTTGAACGTAGCTTAAAAATGAGTTGACAGGAAAATCACCGTGGACAAGGTTTCACCTGACGTGGTTGTTTGTTTTTTGTTAAATCACAAATAATCACAAACACATGGACGTGCCGGCGCAGTGAGCATGCCCCTGAATGGCAAAGCCTCCTTTGTTCTAGTCGTCTTCAGTGATCTCTAAGCCCTTACAGCTACGCTGGCGTGCTCCTAACATAGGGTGAGGCTTAGTAGACAGGCCCATATAAACCCGTGTATGTGTTTAAATCAGAATAACTGTGAAAAAATGACTCGCTGTATGAGAAGTTGTTGAAAGTAGAGGTGTGGAGCCCAGTTTGTGCTTCCTTCACTGTGAGTAACAGTCCTGGTTTGTTTCTCTCGTACAAACAGTAAATGATCTGAAATTACTCAAACTGCTTCTTTGTCTCTGCGCTGCTTTCAGGTGCAGCAGTGGACAGTACAGTGTCTGAGCCGGAGCAGCAGGGTCACCCCACCTCCACACCCGCCCACACCCTACAGCTGCTGCATCTATCGGGACAGGGAACACTGGTGCAGGAGAGTCTGTCCCAGTAAGCGGCGTGCTGCTCTTGCATCATTCACACACAATAAATCCCTGAAAAATGAGCTGATGTCCTTTTTTCTCTCCCCTCTAGGAGCTCTGTTGATTACGTCGCCCCCACCCCAGACAACTTTAGCCATACCCCTTTAATAGTTCCCAGCTCACCAACCGAACTAGAGGATGAAAATGGTAAATCTGCTTTATTATCTCAGTTTGGGTTCAGACATGGAATCAGCTGGTGGATAAAGCTAACGTCCCTTTGCATTGTCAGGTGCTGATTCACAAATGGATACGTCACTGCCTCCGGATGACAGGGGAGCAGGAGAAAAGGACGAGCCAATGGAAACCGAGGCCGCCCCCAAGCCACAACCATCTGCATCTACTCCCATATCCCAAAGTTCCCCTGGTTTTGCTTTAGAGCGAACTCTCTCTGTACCGTCCCAGCCCGAGTTCTCTCATGTATGTCCTTCACTCTTTACTTTCAGCAGCCTATTTAAAATGTTCCCAGTAGAAAATATGGATTATATATGTGATGTATTAAATTGTCAGAGGATAGAGTGCTAGGCCCAGTGACAAAGACTGTTTGACCTGTCTAATCAATAAAAAATGCAAAGATCAGCAGATGATGTTGTGGTCGGCTGTATGTCAGCTGACCAGCTGGTTGAAGAGTTCATTGATTTCAGCACCAACTTTGTTTGTGCCCTTATAAAGGAAACCATGTTGACTGTGTAGTTGTTCCTCTGAGGAGGAGAACCGTTACTGTCAGTGCAGGACTGCTGCTGGTTGTTACACCGGGTCTTTGTGCCGCTCCTCCTTTCACTCTCAGAGATGAAGGGAGACGTGGTAAACAGGTTTCGTCTGATTGGCTGCCCCTCGTAAAGAGAGTTTGAGCAGCAGGTAGAGTTTGCTTCGGATGAGCAGTATGTCCTCTCAGTCACAGTTTAGAGGGCTGAATCTCTGGTTTATAACTGTGCAAAAGTCTTGAGTCATCTGGGTTTTGTATATCTTGTTCTTTCAAGCAGACAGCTTCTTGTAGCTTTGGACAGTTTTCCAGACGTTCTAAAGGTCCAAAGGTTTCTTTGGACATTTGCTGTTTTTTTTTCCTTCCCTTCACTCATTTTAGTTCATAACATTAACCTATGATTAATTCAAGCATAAAAGGCTCCTAACTTAATGGGTGAGCCAGTGTTGTCTTGTATCTTTTGGCACTTGGTTATTAGAAGTCTGTCACAGAAACACATAATGTGTTCCCATCATTTTCTTTTGTTGAGCCTATGAAGAAAACCAATGATAACAGTCTGTTTCAAGCTTCATGTCCCAGCGTGATGTGCACCAAAAATAATCTGAGGAAACTGGACGAAAGAGACAGCAGGTCTGAGACTATCGGCAGATGAACATTTGAAAGTCATGTTTTAAGATACCTGACGCAGGACCTAAAAGACACATGTGACTCTGTATTAGATCCACCGGCTGATCAGTGAAGCCTCGTCAGGAACGGTCTCAGTGGAAGGCTGAGATATGCCAAGTTACAAAAAGGCTGAAAATCAGGAAAGTGACGATTGCACAATTTCTGGTTCAAATGAATGTAAATGTGTAGCGAGGGTGTGCAGTGAGTGTCTGCAGCCACCTGTAGAACAGGGTGGAGGCTCTGACGTGGTTTGAGGCTGCGTTTCAGGGATTTTGCCAAACCAGGTGGAATTATGAAGATGGAGAGCATCTGACTGACAGTCGCTTCAGGTTTTTCAGTGAAGCCAGTCCACAGTTCACCACAGTGTGGGATCACTTTGACAGAAAACAGAACAAACCCGGCCAATGTCCAAAGAGACCTGGAGAAGTAGTGCTGAAGACTGCCTAGAAAAAGCAGGAATGCCTAAGAGAGCTGAGGCTGTGTTGGTAAAATAAAGCAAAAACTCTTCTTCCCTCATATGTGCTACGTTTGCGTGTCGATAAATGTCTTCCCAGTTTTCCTGGTAAAATATAAAGAAATAAAGGGTGACTCAAAACTTTTGCACAGTAATGCAGACTAACTTTGAAACGTTGGTGCATGCATAGAAAATGAATAGTTAAATAGACGTAATGCAGTGTGTGAATAAACGTGTCGTTTAGCTGCAGCTCTGATGATTTTCTGTGTTTCTAGGACGTATTTGTTCCGACGCAGAGCCAGGATGCACAGACGCATGAAAAGTCAGCGTCGTTGCCTTGTGAGACGGAGTCTCAGCATCTTGAGTCGGCTCCCTTCACCTTGCCTTTGCAGCTCTCTGTGAACACAGAGAACAGCAGCTGTCATCAGCTCACCTCTGAGGACAGCCAAGCCACTCAGATAGAGGAACTGGAGGAGCCGCTTGCCGTCGACACCAGCGACTCTGTGATTTCGCGCCACGATCAGAGAAAGGAGAGTAAAGCCGCCCCGTCGGAGTCACAAGACGTCGCCGGCTCCAAAGTGTTGTCCTCTGCTGAATCACCGAAGCGCCACGTTGAATGTGCTGAGACTGAAGCGACCGATCTGGCCCAGAAATCAGCAGTTTCTCTGAATGTACAAAATGTGAATGTAAACGATGTGAAGGCTGACAGCAAAGATGCTGGCTGTGCTGACATGGTGTCTTGCTCGCAGCCAAAGTTTGATTCTGCTGATCTGACAGGTAAAAGCTGTGTGCAGGAGACTCCCTCAGACGCTACGCCCTGCAGCCTGCCTTCACAGTCTATGATTTCTCAAACATCTGCTGTGGATGCAGATGTGTCAGGAGGAACTGTAAAAAGTCCCTTTGTGGAATCGTCGTCGCCGCAGCCTGAGGTGGGGTGCAACAGCCAGGCAGACAAAAACACAATGCACGAACGAGGTGAAGACGGGGAGCAGGAGGTGGCAATGGAGGTGGAGAACGCCGAGGGTACCTCGGGAATGGGTCTGGTTCTCTCTGAGAGCCAGCTGTTGTCTCCTGAACCCATGGACGAGGAGAGTGAGGACAAGGCAGAGGACAGCATCCTCTGTGTAACAGACAGTGAGAAAGAGGTGGCGTCACAATCAAAGACTCACAGTTCTCAACCAATCACAGGCCAAGTGTCAGTCTCTACCAATGGCCATGAATCCCAGACTCAGGAGAAAGAGGCGCACTCGGCTCCCGATAGGCTGTCCCAGACGGAGAGGGCGGGCTGTGAACCAGAGGCCCTCAAAGAAAAGAGCTTGAGCGACAGCTCGGGAGGTGAGCGTTCTGAAGATGTGTTTATGCAGAGTAAGCAGAGTCGTGTCCAAAGAGTAAAAACCCAAAACCCAGTAGTGTCTGTTAGAAAGAACTGAAAGGCCTGTTTTAAAGGTTGAATGACTTTATCTTTGTCTTTAACCTGATTCCACTCGTGTGTTTCTGATACAGACATTTCATTCCACTTCACCCTTCCTAAAGAAGGAGACTTGATTGGACCTGTTGTCGGCGCCACGCCACCGCTGATCAACCAGCTGAAGCAGACGCTGAGACACAGCACTCCCATCGGTGAGTGGCACCACACCGTTCACCAAAAGCCAAAGAACATAACACGGTCTTAGTAATATTATTTTTTCCCTCCTCCAGAGATCAGCTCTTTTTCTGAAAAGTCGGATGCAGTGGGTGACGTCTCTGCAGACGTGGTGATGGCCAGCAGCGATATCGTTTTGGGTGGAAGTGGCGGTGACGCAGCTGACAAAGGTGACGGGAAGCTGAGCTTGAGGATGAAGCTGGTGACGCCCGTTGAGGAGGGCAGCTCGGAGCGTTTCAGCCTGCAGAGTAAGAACTCCTTCCACGCTGTTTGTGAAAAAGTGTCTCGCTGCCGCACGCTCAGCGATGCATTTCTTTCCCCAGAGCCGACGGCACCAGAAGAGGATGGATCTGTCACCAAGGTTACGACCGTTTCCCAGGCTGTAACCAGGTAAGCTGGCGCTCTCTCAGCACGTTAATTAAATTCTTTCATTTGTCGTCATCTTCTCATTTCAGTCTAATCCACTTGCATGCTGTCTCTGTGCCATCTCCCAGTGTAGTTTGAGGTTTTGAGGCGCTCACGTCGTATTGATTGAACTCTAAATAACATTTTTAACTCAGTACTTTGTTAAAAGGATGCACCAAAACTTTATGTTGGATTCAAAGTGTTAAATGTTGCCATTGTTGTACTTAAATTTGGAAACCGTGCCTTAAACTGCATGGTTAGATATTCTTCTGCTCCTCCCCGACACATCTGTGATGCTGTGGGAGGTAATTAGCTGTTTAACTGCAGGCAAATTCCACGTGACATTCTGGTTTCCTTATCTTCTGAGGGATGTCCACACCCGGCCATTTAGGGGCTCGCCTATGCTTGCATATGTTGAACCATTAGAGTTAAGCCGTACACGGGTGTGGAGAGATGACCTTTAGATAACCAGGAAATGTGGTTACACAGTCGTAAGCATATATTGTGTGGCAGGAACACACACAGTGTTTTAACCTTTTGTGACCATAGGTTTTTTTTACAATGGGTGCTGCTTGTATTCTCAGAATAAAAGGCTGTTTATTCGAGGTTGGCTAGGAAACAGGTGAGGAGCGTTCAGCTCCAACAGCCTGGTTCCAACCAGCCTCCCTTCCGTCGTTGTCTTGCTTTCTTCATGAGTGACGAGTCTCTGAACTAGTGGGGCTGCTGAAGCGCAGATCCAACACACTTGAACATTGGCTCACTTTCCTTAAAGCTGGGAAGCAAAAGTAACATTAATAAGGTTTTCTTAAGGTTGGCTAAAATCTGTCAGTGTAAGGCACAGGTGTTGAACTCCAGGCCTCGAGGGCCCTGCAGGTTGTAGATGTGTCCTTGATCCAACACAGCTGATTTAAATGGCTAAATGACCTCCTCAACATGTCCTGATACTGAACTCATCGGGTTCAGGTGTGTTGACCCAGGGTGAGATCTAAAACCTGCTGCCCTCCAGCCTGGAGTTCGACACCCCTGGTGTAATGGATATATGCATGGGTAGATTTAAGTGTCTTACTGCATGTACTGTAAGCATGCAGGTAGTGTGCAGTGCAGTGACTGGATATCAGGCATGTTGGTTTGCTTACTATGTTAAAGAAATCGTTTTCTTTGAGCCACGGCGCGTGACGATAAAACTTTAAAGGTTTGTTGTTCCATTGTTGACGTTCCAGCAGCCCGTCGGTGTTCACTCGGGTCAGGCAGGTGCACCGACAGCAGGAGGTGGAGGAGGACAGCCAGCCTGGAGGAAACACTACACTGGTCAGGTAAGCTCACATCATAGTCTCACAGAGGCAGATAAAAGCATAAAGATTGACTGTGTAAGCCTTTCACTGTGCTTGTCAATAAGGAATGCCATTACAGGTTCATATGTCTGGATAAATGTTGTGACTTTGCACTGCAGGCATGAAGGTCCGCGGGGAAAAGCCTGCCACACGCTCACAGCAGTGTTGTCCCACTTTTGAGCCTGTGATTTGCCCAGTGTTAATGTTAGCACATGCACATGACAGCATTCACCACACTGGCTGTCCTGTGTTATCCTGACACTACATGGATGTTCCCACTTTATAAATCATCTAGTCCTTCACACGTCTGTCTGACCCTGGGATTTGTCCCCTGATGTAGTGTGTTAGGACAGAAATAGGCTTCGTGCTGTGAGCCTGCGTGTGCATGTGACAGTGAGACCTACTTTGTTTCCAGAGGAGATTGGGTGGTTATTTTTTCTACTTGGTGCGTATTCTCTCAGGACATGGAGAGTGGTAAGGTGTGACAAAGTTGGGTCATTGTGCTGAATGTTCTCTGCAAACGTAGTGGAACAGCCACACTGCTGTGATCCTTTGTGGAAACGTTAGGGCTGCTCTGACTCGTTATCAGTCGACTGATTAAGAAAAGACGCGCGTCCATGTCCATGTTTACCTTTGGAAAGTAAAGGTAACGATTTGGTGTGTGACGCTGCTTCTGGAGCCTTTGGTACAAACAGGTTTTCAGCAAATCTGTGAAAAGCAGTGAACAGAAGTATTTTGTGGTTGTTGCTGGACTAACTAACCGCTAGAAGAGCTAAACATGAATGTTTAAAAGCAGAAAGGTTCTCGTTGGGATTGCTGACCTGTAATTTGATCACTGATCATTTGATCATTTGATCGCCTTTTCCAGGGGGGAACTGTTCGCCTCACCACAGAGGAGCTCTCAGGCGTCCGTATCGAAATGCAACAGTCTACCGAACAGCCAGGATGTATCGACCGCGCCGCAGCAGGACCTGCGGGATGCGCTCGCCCCCGCTGAGCCGCCTGAGGACAGCAGAGGACTGCCTGATGCTCAAGAGCAGACCTCCCCGAGCAGCACAACAGTCAGGCAGAAGGTGGTTTCCCAGCAGGCCTCTGAGAACACCATCACCTCCACACCGCCCAGCAAGGTATGCGACTCAGGATCAGTCATGCAGAGTTGAATAAAAATGTTGTCTCCATCATATTTGATGTTGTTGTGATATTAATCAGTCTGTCCTGTGTGCTCAGACATGCCAGCGGACAGTCTCCCAGCAGACCGGCTTCGATGCAGCGGGGTTTCGCTCCCCAGCTGGCCGGGTACGCACACTGAGCCTCTTTGGACGAAGAGATCAACCACGTGTTTCTGTCGTTCATTTGTCATTCTTCAATTTCTTTTGTATTGAAAGGGTGAACCCGAGTCCCCGTCCTTTAGAAGAGCCGCCATCCCCTCTCACCGCAGACACGTGCGCACCATCCAGGAAGTGCGGACCACCGTCACTCGGATCATTACCGACGTGTATTATGAGGACGGCAAAGAGGTGGATCGCAAAGTCACCGAGGTAACTGTCTCTGGGTCTGATTCCTGGAGCCTGTGTTTTTGTGTTTGCTGTCTGTCAGAACATGTCAGGGCTGTAAATTCATGCAATCCTCCTCTGCACGGTTCAGAGAGCAGCACTGCTGTGCAAATCACAGTTATGCGATTTTATCGAGAAACATCCCCGTGATTAAAATCTGCATCATTTGTCCAAACACCCTCAGTGTTCGTTTAATTTCTGCTGAATATTCATTTCTTAAAAAATCACATTGAGTCACATTCATGGGTCTGAGTGTGCATGAGCACGAGCTGCAGCCTCCAGAACGAGAAGGAAAGCATTGACTGCCATGCAGTCCTGTGCAGACATCCGTGGTTCTTTCACTATCAGGTTTTTAAAGGAAAATGTATTTATAGATTTTGGTTGTTTAACGTGTTCGTGTCACTGCCCGACGTGTCCAGGAGAGCGAGGAGCCCGTGGTGGACTGTCAGGTCTTGGACAGCGACATCTCTCCGTGCCGCACAGGCAGCAGTTCTGTGACCTCTGGTGATCTGGGGGACATCAGCTCGCTTTCGTCCAAAGCGTCCAGCCTGCAGCACAGCTCCGGGGGAACCAGCAGCAGTACGGGCCTCACCAGACCAGACTTCATCATTCCAGCGAGCAGAGGGTTCAAATCCACGAGGTAACTCCTCATCCTCCACCGTCCCAAAGTTCTTACCGTTTCTCCTCAACCTTCCTGCTCTTTCTCTCTGCACTAGTTGCATGCTGTGTCACTTCTTCACCTGCTGTGACTCTAACCCCCTGATTTCTCAGTGATTCACTGATCCCTGCCTGCGACAGGTCCGTGTTGTCACAGGTGTAGATCTGGGGTCGCTGCACAGCTCTCACTTGTCAGTGAGGTGACTTTTCAAAGTGTCCCCAGATCGGTGCCTGTGCAACCTGACCGGCTCCATTCGTCCCCTCTGTGTGTCTGCAGTCCAAGGAGGGGAGGTGGGCATCAACAGAGGGGTCACAGGGGTCACAGGGCAGGGTCAGTGGTCACACTGAACAGAGGCTACAGCACGCTGGGGTCCCGGGCCTTCGTCCCGCTGACCCCCAGAGGAAGGGCTAGAAGGGGCCGACCCCCGTCCCGCTCCTCCCTGTCCAGGTGAGTCCTCCCTGAGGCTCGCTCTGCACTTACAGAAACCATGGACAGGAAACACTCTGAGCCCTCGCCAGCTGCACGACCTTAATAACACTTTTTCCTTTTCTTACTCATTTTCTTCTCACTCAAACCTTATTCAGGTCCACGGTTTGCATCGCCGTGAACCTGCCTCGTGCAGATTTACCCTGCGTAGTTAATCTGGGGCTAGATGGGGTGCTGCGTGTTATCACATTTGCAGAGTTTGTAGCTGATGCTCTTGAAGTGCTCCCATGCCACACAGACAGCACACAGACTGTAAGCTTTAGTTGAGGTACGGGACAGAGAGCTAGTTCGTCTGCTAACCTCCAGCTGGATAAAAGCTGCTTTAAAGATACTCGTGGTTTGTTTCAACAAATAAGGATTATTTTGACATAGCAGGCCCAAAACAGCACTGTGCGTACTGTTAAAGCTAAAGGATATTCACTGATTCCATTAAAATTCCGTGCATCTGTGGAATGTCTTCCATCTCTGCTTGGATTGGGACAACACAGGCCTTTTACATGAGACTGTTCTCTCTCAAAGGGGAGGAGGCGGTGGCTCGCTGCAGAGACTGACGGCTCAGGGTCAGCCACAGTCGTCCTCAGAAGATGAGCCGTACAGCCGCGTGCTCCCCGTCAGCCCCACGGACCCCGAGCTGCCCAGCCACTCGGACTCCCTCAGGTCTTCGCCAGAGGCGGCGAGCTCAGCCGGGAGCAGCTTCATCGGCCTGCGGGTGGTGGCTAAGTGGTCGTCCAATGGTTACTTCTACTCTGGTCGCATCATCAAAGACGCCGGCGAGGGGAGATTCCGCTTGCGGTTCGACGATGGCTACGAGTGTGAGGTTGCCGGGAAGGATATCCTGCTGTGTGATCCCATCCCGCTGGAGACGGAGGTCACTGCTCTGCTGGAAGACGAGTACTTCAGTATAGGTGAGGAAGTGAGCGCGCGTAGTTTAGTAAGATCGCTGTGGTGAGTTTGGTTTTTGTTTTTTCTTCGACCTGGTTTAGACTGAGGAGATTTAACAGTGACATCAGCTCTGACTGTTTCTGTGCTTGTTGCATGAAAGACTAAAACATGCAGGACTGATGGTTCTTGTGTTTGTGCAGGTGTCGTTAAGGGCCATAAAACAGAGGGCCAGGAGCTGTTTTACAGCGTGGAGAAGGAGGGTCGGAGGCAGTGGTACAACAGGACATCGGTCATCCTGTCGCTGGAGCAGGGAAACAAGCTGAGGGAGCAGCACAGCCTCGGGCCCTACGAGCCCACCACTCCCCTGACCAAGGCCTCCGACATCAGTCTGGGTGAGGCAGCCGCAGAGCTGAGGATGGACCCACACGGCTGTGGTACCGCCTCTGCCCGTGACTGTGCTTAACTGTTTTAAACCTTGACAAGACGGATTTTATTTTCACCTCCAGTCCTCCTTAAACAGGTCAAACTCTTTGAAACAGACCAATAGAAAGTTCAGCCTGAGTCTCGACTGATGCGTCTGTTCCTCTGATCGCAGCTCTCGCTGTTTTTAGAGCTTTTCTAAGCCAATCATTCTTATCCATGATGGAGACAGAGGGAACCAATAACATGCATGTTATAGTGTGTTTGTTACAGTACACAGTATGGTGTGGAGCCAGTGTTAGCATCTTCTTCTGTCTTCTGGCCCGTGCGTTCCTCTGTGATGACAGTCGGGTCAGCACAGGGTCATTAAAGGGTCACAGGTCCCATTCTTAGTTTTTTACTCAGATGTGCAGCCTTAGAGGTTCCTCACCAGTAACTACAGGAAGTCTGTGTGTTTGTCCCAGTAGGCAAACGCAGTAGTATGTAAACAGCAGGCTCAGAGAGCTGGGAAGAAGTCCTGCATACATGTAGCACTCTGTTTAAAGAATACACTAGGAAGAGCTTGGTTTGCTTCAGGGGGCTGTGAGCCTGTTTGGAGTGTTCACGCATCATCCTGAACTCAGCTTAAAGGCAGGAGAGAGACACCCTGGTTTAATGTAATGGTAGAACGTACAGAACGCCATCAGGAGTGCTCGATGGCGCCTTTCATTCGTGCCTGCTGATACAGCTGCACTGAAAAATGAGACCAGAGCAGCGTTTCCTCGGCACACTGAACCTTCCTAACAGTGATCGTTTTCTGCAGCAGCTGTATTTAATAAAACCCACAGCAACAAACAAAGCCACCATCCTCTGGTCAGACACGTGTGTTTGCTCTTTGCTCCGCCCTCTGTCATTTAAGGCTTGGGTTCACCATTCAAAACATGATGATTAAGATTGTGCTGGCTGTGTAAGTTATGATGAGATCAGGGTTAATTGTTCAGGAGACAGATGACGTACAAAGATTTGCTCTGGAAGCAGGCGTGGTCGTCTAACACAGAAGCTCTGTTCCTGCGTCAGACTCCTCCTGTGTTATCGCTCCCGAGAGTAAAGACTACCTGTGTCATCCTACAGCTCATATTAGTGTCCAAAGCATCATCAGCAGACAGACGCCGTCCAGCTCTTCAGATACACTGAGACCTATAGTGAGACCAGTGTTTAAACCTAATATATGCTACTGTGTCGAGCTGAATGTTCCCTTCAGTTTGCTGATATTTATTATTGTCCTCAGATAACTTGGTTGAGGGGAAGAGGAGACGCAGAGGAACCCCTGGAGGTCAGAACACTCCCAACCGCAGCTCCTCCAGCAGCCCTCGCTCCCCGGGAACCTCCAGCAAGAGGAAGCTGATGCCCTCAGAGGACAACCAGGGGCCGGCCAAGAGAGGGCGCAGGGGGGCGGGGGCCAGAGCTGGTACGAAGACCGACTCGCCGTGACCATGGCTGTGTGTGTGTGTGTGTGTGTGTGTGTGTGTGTGTGTGTGGTTTAATGTCATATATTTATGGTATTGCAGTTAACTTTGAATTTTAAAGTTGTGATTTTAAACGCGATGCAAACTGGTTTTAATGGACTGTTGATGATTATCAGCTGATTTTTAACAGTGTTAAGATGACTTTTAATGATTGTGTGTTATAAACTGTTTTATTCATCCTGATGCAGACTTGATTCAGGTTGTTGTTCATGTGAAATCAGTAATATGCCATTTTTGTACTGAGCATAATGAAGACCTGTGTCTGCGGCCTGTGTGCGTCCTCTGCTGCTGAGACGGACTCGGTAATGAATAACCCACCTGCAGTTTTAGCGTGGTGTTCTTCACGGGTGGAGGGGAAGGGAAGTGGATTTCACGGGTGCAGCACAGCTGTTCTGTTTGACGTTGGGAAGGCGAGTTCAGCCACATCACAGAAACAGTTTCTCCGAGCTCCGTGCGCCCACCGTGGGTGTGTTATTTCCCATGCTGTCAGGAATGATGCTGCTGCTTTATTCTCTGGGCAGGAACTCTTCCACACGTCACAACAATACATCAGAAACTATCTCCCTGGTTAAAATAAGTGAGAAACTGCTTTATTGTGGCTTTGGGTGAACTCGTCCTTTAAAGAAAGTGCAGCACTGTTCCCCGTCTTTAACCTCTAAGTCCTGCTTTTGTTTGCGTCCTCAGCTCAGCGGGTCGGTGTGTGCAATACCTCGGGCAGTGGCACCGATGTCCCGGGTCAGTCTGGGGACGTGGAAGAGTCTCACGGTCCGCTGCCCCAGAACACGTCCCTCTTTATGGGCTTCGCTTTCATGTTGACCGCCTCGTCTGAGACCGACCGCCTGACCAACAAGCTCACGAGCGAGGATGAGGAGGGTGAGACAGATTCTGCTTCAGTACCTCCAGATTTGATTTTGACAAAGCCCAGAGTTGAGCCTTCAGTGATGTCACATAAACACTAATGTTGCGTAAAGATTTGTCTGGAAGCCCAAACGTAGCTGTCGACAGGCTTTTCTGTTGGAGGCAGCAGTGTTGCTCACTGATGAAGCAGTGACATCATCACATACATGTGCTTGGACAGATGAACACGAACACTCACTCTTACTGCTTTTCCCCAGTGATCATGCATTTAATAACACTATATGTTTCCACATGTTTGAGAAGCATTTGGTGCATAAACTTGCTTATTGGGCTCGTTCCCACTGTGGGAGAATCACAGTTTCAACTACAGCGAGTAAAACACCACTGGGTCCAGTTTAGCCCATCATTTTGTGGTGCTGATTTCTGGGCCATAATTACCTCTTTCCCACTATGTGGTGCTGGTGCCCCTCACCCCCAACTGGTCATGGTGCCGGCGGAGGGTTCTTCCTTCCCACTGTCGCCAAATGTCTGATAGTTTGGGTTTTCTCTCTAGTTTTGTGGGGTCTTTATCTAACAATATAAAGAAAATTGAGGCGACTGTTGTCGTTGTTTGGTGCAATATAAATACTGTCAAACTGAACAGGACTCCACATTATCAGAAAAAGTGTGATGACCTGCACAAACGGTTTTCTCCACGGTTTGCAGAAATGTTCATGGTAGCTGACACACCAAACACTCAAAGTAATGTTTTTGTGTATTTCCAAAAAGTATTGGAACATCCAAACAACTACGAATAAGCTACAATGAACTAACAATGACAAAATGCATATAATGTGCAGCCAGGTGCATCTTGGGATATTAAAGGGGGCTGATTGTGGTTCACATGGTTCACAGCTGAAAGTAATCCTCGTCCTATGCTGACCTCGGTGCAGCTCCTCAGTTCATCCTCTGTCTGAAACCGTCTGTTTCAGCTGCAGCTCCAGGCAGCTTTCTTCTGCTTAGCTGCCTCAGACAGATGAGGGGAACATAATTATCCACTCTGAGAAAAACACTCTGAAAGTGGGTGTTCGGAGCATCCCGAGCGTTTTGCACAGACTTATCTCATTATGTGAAACTGGCTTTGTTTAATGGTAAATGGCCTGTATTTATATAGCGCTTTACTAGTCCCTAAGGACCCCAAAGCGCTTTACATATCCAGTCATCCACCCATTCACACACTGGTGATGGCAAGCTACATTGTAGCCACAGCCACCCTGGGGCGCACTGACAGAGGTGAGGCTGCCGGACACTGGCGCCACCGGGCCCTCTGACCACCACCGTTGTATCCTTGAAGTGTCTTGCCCAAGGATACAACGACCGAGACTGTCCAAGCCGGGGCTCGAACTGGCAACTTTCCAATTACAAGGCGAACTCCCAACTCTTGAGCCACGATCGCCCATAACGATCGCCCATTAATATGAACATTCACCACTGGAAACATGAGAGTATGTGCAGCTGGCTAACTACTAGGGGTGGGGAAAAAATGGATACTGTGTAGTATGGTGATATTTTGTTTGCTAATAATGTATCGATACAGGGACAGCAGAAATCGATATTTTGTTACAAAAAAGTTTTTGCTCTGACTTCAGAGCATGTTGATCCTTTTTCTGAGCAAGAATCCTGACATTCCTTCACTGTCCAAATGTGTTTAACTTGTTTTTGGCAGCAATAAACATGACAGTTTACTTATTTTAATTTAAGACATGTTTTATTTTAATTAAGTTTAAACCTTTTTTATTTAATGTAAAATTATATTTTGTTTTAATTTACTTTTAAATTCTTCAGTTGCTGAAGGGGCTGCATAGTTTTCATAAACTGCATAGTTCAGAATAGCTATAATTGTACCAGATGGTTGATTCAGTTAAGTTGGACTAGACTGTAATACAAACCGTTCAGTTTGTCACCAATATAACTGAAATGAGAGAAAGACTGAGTGTGAGACTTTGTTATTAGATAAAATTAATATTGATAAAGTTTACCTTTATGTACAGAATCTGAATATCGCAAAATATTTTTAAAAATATCGTATCGTGGGATTTATGGTGATTCCCACCTCTACTAACTACACACTGGACCCAGCCCTAATTACAATTGTTGAAGCTCTTCCTGCCTCCTTTCATGCTTTTCTCTTCAGATTATGTGCAGACGGGTCCGTATAACAAGTCATACACAGAAACCCAGCTGCAGGCGGGCGGAGGCTTCATCCTACCAAACTTCAATGAAGAACAGGTAAGTAATGAAAACACTAGCATGTGCCTGTGATCGCACAGATATGTTTATGTTACACATATCTGCTCCAGGCTGTATTCACCAAAGCAATATTAGTGGCTGGTCATGTGCCCTTTGTCTTCTCCGTGGTAACAAACATCACCTAAAGTCTGAAGCAGTGCAGTAAATGAGTGTGTGTTTGATTGCCTTTTCAGTGTAAGGCAGCTTACCAGAGCCTGCTCATCGCGGACCAGCACTGCCGTACCAGGAAGTACCTGCTGTGTTTAGCCAGCGGCGTGCCGTGTGTGTCGCACATATGGGTGAGAGACTGCTGCAAAGAAAACAAACTGCTCAACTACAGGAACTACCTGCTGCCTGCCGGCGTGGGGCTGGACGATGCCATAGTGGAGTGGTGAGAGGCTGCTTTATGTTTGGGATTTATTTATCGGTACGGTGCAAAAATAAAAGGTTCCATATGAAATGTAGCACATCTGCTGCACATCACATCCAAAGATTTGTTTTTATTGGGGGAACATGAAAGTCAACAAACAACCAAATGGTAAATGGACTGGTTCTTATATAGCGCTTTGTCTACTCTTCTGAGCACTTTACACAACTTGTGCATTCACCCATTCACACACATCTTCTAAGTGCTTTCTAACTAACATTCACACATGCATCAGAGAGCAATTTGGGGTTAGTATTGTGCCCAAGGATATTTGGCATTCAGACTAGGGGAAGCCAGGAATCGAACCACCAACCTTCTGATCAGTAGATGACCTGCTCTCCCGCCTGAGCTACAGCCACCCCAAACAACACGAGTGTGGGCACCAAATGCTGTAAGTTTACTGATGAAGCCAGCAGTGCAGTTTGCATTCAGACTTGGTCCAAATGAACACCAGCGTAGAAGTCAAACGACCATCTTCTTTTGAAAAATCTTTATTGGAATTGACACTCAAAGGCAAAATCAAGCTCCACCCACCTCGTCATTTGACCTGTTTGTATAATAAATGAAACGGATCACATGGCTGATCCCTGCTCTTCTAATAAACGTCTTTCCTTGTGAGTAAAGTGGCAGATTTCAGCTCATTAGGGGGGAAAACTCTCATCTGCTACAATGTAACAGGTGGATGTTACTTCAGAATGGAAACCAGTGTGAAAACATGCTGATAAAATCCTGGTTTCTCCTACTGTTCCTCGTCCTCACGAGGTCAGAGGTGTAAGAATCCCAGCTGATTCAGTGATGTCAGTCTTAAGTGATGTCATCTGCTGTGACTTTGTTTTATGATGGTACTTTGGTAAAGTGTTCTTGTTTATAAGTCACAGTTTGTTCTCTCTGATCTTTTCTGTTTGTCTCTCAGGCATCCTCGCTGCAGCCCCTTCAAAGGCCTGCGGGCTCTTCTGGTGTTTGAGAAGCCGGTGGAACTCTGGGCCCAGCTGATTACCATGGGTGGAGGCTCCTCCATCCGGCAGCTCCAAGCAGACAAAGACAACTCTGGTACAGGATCCACACAGTGATGTCCAAACAATGCACCCTGTCTCGCTGCTGTGCTGAAACTAATCCATTCACTTTCCTGCTCCATCCTTAGACATTCCTGCTGGCAAGTATGACCTCGTGGTGACAGACCATGCCTGTCCGCCGCTGCTCGAGAAAAGCGCAACATCACAGGAAATCCCGCTGGTGTCTCCGGAGTGGCTCATCCAGAGTCTCATCTGCGGGGAGCGCCTGGCTTTCGATTGCAAGCCTCAGTTTTGCCACGACTATTCCTCGTCCTCCTCGTCCTCATAATCTGACCCCACGTGCAAAATGCCTTTGACCAAGCTAAATGTTGAGCGTTAGTTCTGTTGCATGCTTCTGCTGTATATAACTTGATCCTGTCCGTTTTTATGAGATAATAAATTGTGACCCTTGTTTCATTTTAATGCATTGATGTTTATTTTCTCCACACAAAATGGTACACGCAACAAGCCGTTAATATTTACAGTTTATACAAGAGTCAAAGGGAGGATTCGCCCACGTTACATCCAGCAGTGCTTCTGTGAGCTCTGCCTCCATGATCCAGCGTAGTTCGATGACAGGCTGCACATTGAATCCATGTCTGTGCTTTAGGCCAAGCTAAACATACAGATTGACAGCTGCCAGTGTAGGATGCTAATCTGTCAATTAGAATAGATGCATAGCAAAGTGTCGCCATGGCTACACGCATTTACAGAGATCAGATATATGATACATATGGTATGTGGTCATTTCAAATCCAGAAACCAGGTGATGTCACAATCTCATCTTTTACATCAATTCTACAGTTTTATCAAACAAAGATCAGACTGTTCTCCACGATCTCATCGACAAAGGGAACAAACTGACTTTTCCTTTGGTTGTTTGGGTCACACTGAACTACTTCCACTCAAGTTAAGACTTTCTCTTACATGTAAATGTCTTTTGATGCAGTGAGCTCTACAAAAAGAGCAACGTTCATTTTTCTTGCTTCTCATGTTAACTTCAGAGCAGTTTGATCATCTCTGCATGTAAAACAAACTCACTCAGTTCAGTATTACTACAGTGAAAGTGATCATTGTAATTTGGCTGTTCAAAGATTCGGTGAAGCCGGTGGGGAACACTGATGGGAGTCTCTTCTGCAGGTTAAATAACTTCCTGTGCGCTCTTCTTAAACACTGAAAAAAGCAGGAAGTATATATTTTAGATTAACCGTGGTACATGATGACCGTCTGTTGAATTTTCTGCACCTGGACATGTGCTATAGATGATGTCCTACCTGCCCAGTGTGCCTCCAGCTTGGGTGTAGTATTTGTTGTAGTCCAGTCGCAGCAACAGCTGAGCCAGATCAGAGTTTATCTGATGGTTCCTGACGCTCGACAGAATTTTGAACAGGAGGGATGACTGGCGTCTGAAACCCTGAAATTTGACAGAGTTGGCATTACAAAAATCTCTTTACAGTTTCAGACAGAGGGAAAAAAAAGGTGTGTGTTCGCTACCTTGACTAGCAGATCGAGCTGAGCGGTTCCCCTGTCATCCAGTGAAACCACAGTCTGACTGACCAGCGAGCAGAAGTTATGGCACAGCTCGAGGATCTCGTTGAGGCAGTGAAACACCTGAAGGTGAGAGTAGGTGAGCAGAGCGGCCTCAGGTAAGGAGGGTGAAATGTAGCAGCTGAGCATCATTTTTGTTTGGCGTCTCATACCGGCTTCAGGAGGATGAAGGACTGGGCCAGCAGGTTACTGAGGAAATGATCGTGGGCCAGTCGGATGCTCTCGAAGTCTCTGGTGGAGTTGATCTGCTGAAGCAGCTGAGAGAACTGAGACTCCAGCACATCCACCTGCAGTTTAAATAATTCAAACAGCACGTGACTCTTTTTTCCTTGAATTATTATTCCTATGATGGTTTTTAACATCGGCTTGAGTTGGAATGGAGACTGATTGCATCAGACTTGGAAATGTCATTTAATTTAGCCACCAGTCAATTTTTAAGTAGGATATGGGAGAACTGGTTAAATCTCAGACCCTGAGCTGGAAAGTCTTTGATGGCACCTAAAACCTCGTGCAAAGGTCATTAAATGATAATCTTGTGCGCTGGTAGTTTAAAATTCTCGGCTGCATTGTTACCTGCAAATAATACTGCAAGTTGTCGATCAAGAAGGCCATGTGGTTGCGTAGCCTCCACTTCACAGCGTCCGTCTGGCTCGACTTCAGGTGTTTCCTCTGCATCTGCAGAGCCCAGCAGTGCTGCAGCTGTGACTGCACCCGCCTCACGCTCAGCAGGTACCTGAACACAACATTGTACCTGACCACACACACGAGGAGAGGACGGTGACTGGATGCACTGGGACTAAACACATCAAAGCTGCAGTAAGGGGTGCAAACACGCACTTCTCCAGCACAGCGGGAGTGAAGAGGATGTGCAGCGGCCACTGGACCTTGTAGGTGAGACCGAGGGCTGCCCAGCCTGTGGGAGGAACCTCGCGAGGGGAAGTGTCTTGTGGAGGAGTGGCTCCTTCTCTGGGGAGTGACGCATCTGAGAAAGCAGGCACAGTAACCAACCATCAGCTCGAGATAACAGGTGTAAGTGCACCAGGTGAATACTGTCTGTAAGAGTGTGTGTGGGGGAGGGTTTAAAACCTGAAGTCTGCAGTTTATGGTGTGGCGAAGCACACATCTGACATGTAGCGTTTGATTTAAGTGCTTCATAAATAAATAAATACCTTTCAGACTTGTTTGTATGTAGATTAGTCCTGTTAACAGTCTCTTAACACCGACTCTGATATTTAAAATAAAATAAATGACTGTAATTGTTCCTTTTACATGCTTTTATACTGGAATGACTAACAGCTCTCTCTCAGCCTATATGAACTTACATTTAGGGATGACTGTGATGACACGTTGACGGTTTGAATGTAGGTATCTAAAAAGAACCTCTCCTATTTTAATCAAAGTTCTCCAAACTTCGTCTTCACACTGGCCTCAATCACAACAATAGGAATGTTGTATCTGAAATGCATCTGCAGGGCAGGATGCTGGTTTTCCCTTTGTGGGAGTGTTTTAGCCCCAAAAGCTGGGATATCGAACCTTCAGTGAAACAAGAACTTTGTACTTCTGTGTTTCATTCACTCTGTGATCCACGTTTCTGTTTATTCTGCTATGACTTCAAAAATAGGCCAAAATATAGACGTTGTCCTGTACACCATAACATCTGACATCTGATCAGTAAACACAGTAGCTGTGTAACAGTGTAAATTCTTTGTATTAACTCTAATGAAACACTGGACAGATGATGCAGCTGTAGACATACGGCTTTAACCTGATGACAAAGCATGAAGGCTTCATTTGGAAAAAACAGTTTAGGCCAGCAGAGGGCGCCACCCGCCACAGGCTGAGTGGGGCTCCTAAACAAAGGTTGCACTGTGACCCAGCGAGCCCACCTTTGCCGTCTTTGCCCTGGTAGTCCACGGTGAGGTGCAGCAGAGGCAGGAGGTTGTCATCGTCCAGCAGCACCTTATGAGCTGCCTGCTGGAAGGCTACGTTTACATCTGTGCAAAAGAAATCACATGATATGACGCTGCAAGAGCTTTGACCTTGAGTGCGCTTTTACCTTAATGCTGCTTTATGAACAGAGACACAGAACCTGCACACATTTCAAGTCATGTGTCTGTTTCTTGCAAATGTTTTGTTTCTTCTTTTTCTTTGGCATGCAGCCCGGCACGAATGACGTGAACACATCATGACAAACAGCTGCATACTGTGTTTAACTGTGTAACTTACCTGTGAACAAATAAGCAGAGAGGGGAAGCTGTTTGAGAATATTTACCGTGCTCGGTGACAGCCGTCGGAGGAGTCTTCAGCATGTGCTGCGCCAGGTCAATAAAAACCTGGTAGAGCTCTCCGCGACCCAGGAGGTAGAAGTCCTTAATGATCTGGGAACAAAGAAAACAAACATCAGCACGGTTCATTTCACGCTGATTTATGATGCAGAACCAAGGGCGATGAGGACAAACCTTGAGCTGCTCAAGCAGATCCGCCTCTTCCACCATTAGAGTCCAGAGGTGCTGCAAATCAGTAAGACAGCATGAGGGCTTTGTAAAAGCAGCTCGCTAGTTTTCCTTCTTTAATGCTAAAAATGATGCTGTCCCTGAGCTCACCTCTGCCACTGTGCTCCTTATGCGATCGATCAAATTCTCAAAATCCACCAGGCTGAAAAGCGTCTGCTGTTTGAGTCGATGCAGCTCAGCAGCAAACATGTCTTCCTGGTGTTTCAGAATAGAGCCTGAAAATACAAAGGAAACATGTTGGGTTGTTCCAGACACACAAAAAGAAGAGGTCCCACTCCAATAGGTTACAACAGAAGCTCCCAGTACCAGCTCTGGATGGGCTGTGGTTGTGGTTTTCAAACATCTGGACAGATTCTCCCACAAAGAGGATTTTCTCGGCCACTCGGATGGGGATGTAAGAAGGCAGCATCTCTGTGCGCAGGGAGAACTGCTGCAGAGATGGAGCCAGCATGTTCTCCTCCTCGATGAGCCTCTGCACAACAGCACACACCGACATTAAAAGACACTCGCAGTTCAGCGCTGGATGCACGTCCGTGCGCGCCACTCACCAGGTCCTGTAATTCTCGGAGCTGCTTCCCGCTCAAGCCTCCGAGTCCCAGGTCTTCTTCTTCCTCCTCTTGGTTGGCAGCAGCTCCTCCAGCACTGGGACCCTGCTTCACAAAAAACTCCTCGCTTTGGTCCAGCAGCAGCCCGTGCAGCATCCAAGCTGCCAGCTGCTTGTACATCACACCGTGGCACACGGCCAAAATCCTGCACATTCAAAAAAACAAAAGGATAGTTGATATCAGTTCAATGATAAGAAAGTATAAACATCCTACTGCTTCTATGGCACGTGCTGTCATGCAAGACAATGCACCGTATATGCACATCCACAAAACGTTATTTTAGAAACAGCAGCAATGGACAACTACACCACCTGCAGGTTTCTTCCTGTTAAAAGGGAGTTTTTCTTTCCCACTGTCGCCAAAGTGCTTGATCATAGGGGTCATATGATTGTCAGAGTTTCTCTACCTTACAGCAGCGGTCCCCAACCCCCGGGCCTCGGACCGGTACCGGTCCGTGAGTCGTTTGGTACTGGGCTGCAAGAGTTGAGGCTCAGGTGTGAAATGTATAGTTTTCAGGGTTTTTATCGGTTTTCAGCGTTATTTTGTTATCGTTTTTATCGTTAACTCGGTTTTCCTGGGTCTTTTCACGTGTGTTATGAATAAATTTTCTTTTTTTCGGTACCGGTACTAGTTTTATCTTGTTGTATTTATCCGCGACACCTTAAAGGCCGGTCCGTGAAAACATTGTCGGGCATAAACCGGTCCGTGGCGCAAAAAAGGTTGGGGACCGCTGCCTTACGGTATAAAGCACCTGAGGCGTTGGTGCTGTATAAATAAAACTAAATTTGACTGAGAAAGAGAGGAATATGCAGACAGCAGCCACGCCTTAAAGTGTAACATGTTTAGTGTACGTGAGGACATGATTCACAGAATCCTGCTAAACAAACCTGAAGCTGGTGATTGAGACCATAAAGTAACCAGTGAAGTGTTTATGATCCAAAGCACTTCTGCTTCAGCTTTCAGGAACTTGAATCTGTCTTTAACATCAGCTCTACTGTTGCACACACGAACCTTCAAAACGAACGATTATCAGAGGAAGTACTGAACTCACTGTGGAAAACCCTTCAAAGCGTGGCACCATAAAACAATCAACACCACAATAACAACTAGGCATTAAAAACAGTCCACAGGTTAATGAAGTTCACGTGCTTTGTTCTTTGTAGTTTGGAGCGGTGACAAACTCTCACATGAATAAGCAATCAAAACACGGGTCGAGGTCACGAGGAAAGAGCATCAATGAATTTGAATAGCTCGCTGGGATAGATGAGTTTATGTTTAGAAGGAAACACCCACACAGGGTTACTTACAGTCTCTGTGGCAGGATAACGTATGTATTATTACGCCAACGCTAAAGCTGTGATAAACATAGACTTACTTTTCCAAGGCCATGCGTACCGGAGGTAGCCCCCCACAGCTGTGCTTGTACACCGTCTCCAGGATCTGGCAGCCGTGGATCTAATTCAGCAGACACACGAGGTATTTACAACACGCCAGGCCCTGATGCATTACAGAGCATCTCACTGTACGGTGACCAAGCGCTCATCTGAAGGTCCATTTTCATGACGATAACAACACGTTTATCTATTCTATTATGGACCATACCATAGGAACATGCTGGTAGGCTACATTACTAAACAGAGAGAGAAGAGTATTCATTTCTTTGACTTTCAGCGAACAACAGATGCTGGAGAAGTGCTGCTGTCTCTCCTTTATTCAGTAATGATGTGTCTCTGCTTTACCTTCTGGGACTTTATCGTCTCGACCACCACCATCACAGATGGAAACAGCAACTGGAACTAAACAAACACAAACCAAGTCAGCATTAGATTTTAGTTAAGAATAAAATCTTCATGTGTTTTTTAGTCTTTACCTGATCAAGCTTGTAGTTAACATGGGATATCGTCAGATGTGGATCTCCGAGGAACTGAAACAAACAAGAGAGTGAAATGAGCCTCGTCTCACACGCGGTGCTGTTCTTGGCTCTTTCCTGACTTTACCTCCTGTTCGAGGTCCAGCAGGGCCTGTCTGTAGGGCTGCAGCATGGAGTCCAGCCCCGTGCAGAAAGCCCGCAGGTAAATCCCATGAAGCCCGGTCTGGCTGGGCTGGCTGCTGTGATGCTCCTGCACAGCAGGGACGTATTACTGAACAATGAGACTGTGTCTAAGACGCAGTCAAAAAGAAAAAAATCATCACGTATAAATGTTTTAGGACTCACTTGTGGATGAACATGTCCCGTGTGTTGTTCTATAAACTCTGTAAAGCGTATATAATCTGAGCCCAGTTTACAGAGTCTGTTGAGGACACTGGTCTCACTGGGGTGAAGGAAGGGCAGGTCCTGGGACACCTGAAGGTGACGTAAAAACAAGTTATGTGTGCCTAAGAAATGCAGAAAAGTTAGAATGATGGATTACACCAACGCGCCTCCTCCTCTGACTTCAGTCACTATTAACACTGTAAAATGCAACAGTTTCATCCAGACGAGGCTAAATCGGTAAATCGCTTCTCCTTTGTCCTTTAAATTACTTTATATGTAACATATATGGGGCGATCGTGGCTCAAGAGTTGGGAGTTCGCCTTGTAACCGGAAGGTTGCCGGTTCGAGCCCCGGCTCGGACAGTCTCGGTCGTTGTGTCCTTGGGCGAGACACTTCACCTACCGCCTACTGGTGTTGGCCAGAAGGGCCGATAGCGCGATATGGCAGCCTCGCTTCTGTCAGTCTGCCCCAGGGCAGCTGTGGCTACAACTGTAGCTGCCTCCACCAGTGTGTGTGAATGTGACAGTGAATGGGTGGATGACTGGGTGTGTAAAGTGCTTTGGGGTCCCTAGGCGGGACTAGTAAAAGCGCTATACAAATACAGGCCATTTACCATATGTTTGGCAGAAGTTCATGTTTGGACATGAACTTCTCTGCCATGAACTCCGCTGCCTCTCGAAATAAAGTTGAATCAGAATCAGAGAAACTTTATCTATTGCAGGGCGTTGTCATAGTAACAGACAACAAAGCAATCTTAAAAATAAAGTGTTGATAAAGAGATAAATATATAAACATTAAACATAAAATATAACACTGATACTTCATTTTATGTATGTCTCTTGCTAGTTGTGACGTGTGATGCATTTTCATGGTGTGTTTTACTGTTACCATCATTCCTGCTGCTCTGAGCTTGTAGTTCCCATGGGTTGCCTGCACATACATTATACATTCTCTGACCATATTTCAGATAAGTGTGCACTACCCCAACATTACATATGAACAATGACAAATAAGCAAAATCGATGTACTTCTTTTTAGCAGAACTGAGCCATGACATCATTACTTGCACTATTTTAACCATTTCACACGTCTGCAGTGAAAACGTTCAGTTGTTGTGACTCAGCACACTGTATGTGCACAGGTCTTACATGTGCAGTGAAGATGACATCATGACATAATCTGCAACTGGTGCATCGTTCCCGTTTCCTGAAGTGGCTGAAAGTGTTCACTACAGCGTTGCTAGTATTTGATTATTTACTGGATGCTGTGTTTTCGTAATGAGGGCAGCAGAATGCTGCACAGCCTGGCACCGTCACATCAGACCTGTGTGCAGTTTACATGATGTTTGCATGCATTCCCAATACAGTCAGGCACACATGCAGCCTGGCTGAACGCTGTGACTGGGGGCAGTTGCCTCCCTGTGTTACCCCTAATGATTATCTTTGAAACTTGTCTAATAAATGAATTATACACTGAATATTTCAGCCACAACTCACTACCTGGGTTTTTCTTATCAGAGACCCCAGGTACTCTGATAATATGGATCTATATATGAATCTCCAAAAGCTGATTCTGTTCATCTGGACGTTTTCAGTGGGAGAAACGTTTCATCATCATCCAGGTGACGTCTTCAGTCTCAGCTGACTGCAGGTTTCAATCTTATAAACAGTACATTTGCATAATGACTGAAACCAGCCCACTGAAGGAAACGCAGTTATCCTAATTGGGCTTTTATCAAGTCAGCAAAGATGCAGAGAAGAGAAGATCAGACACCAGCGAGGGAGGATAAGAAAGACAGACGCAACAACATCCCCTATGTAGCCGGTGCATCAGAGAAACTCAGGAGAGTTTTCTCCAAGCACGACATCCCAGATTACTTCAGACCCAGCAACACACTCAGACAGAAACTGCTTCACCCGAAAGACAAAACTCCTAAACATAAATTTAATAATGTAGTGTATGATGCCAGACCTCTACATTGGAGAGACCAAACAGCCACTTCATAAATGCATGGCACAACATTGAGGAGCCACCTCCACGGGACAAGACTCAGCTGTTCATCTGCATCTGAAGGTCAAAGGACACTCTTTCGAGGCCGCCAATGTTCATATTTTGGACAGAGAGGACAGATGGTTTGAAAGAGGAGTGAAAGAAGCCATCTATGTCCACTGTGAGCGACCATCTTTGAACAGAGGCGGGGTTTACGACACCAACTGTCTGCCATCTATAGTCCAGTTTTGAGATCTTTCCCAGACACCTTAACGCCCACTCACATCCTGGGCCAGCTGACCTCAGGAAATCACATGACAGGGTGGGGCCAGGTTTCACAATGAGCTCACCCAAAACCCTGGCTGATTGTGACCTTGGCTCGTGTGATTAGGTAGAGGATCACCAGGGGGTCCTTTGTCCCTCTCGGAGGAAACTCCCACAGGGCTTAAATCTGGGACTCTCCACCAGTTGACCTTAGAACTGAAGAAGCTTTTCTGATGAGAGGTGTAACGTCTTCAAACAACTTAAAGAAGTCCAGACGCTTTTCTTTTCAAGCTCCTTAGACTACGATGACCTGGATGACTGAGGACCTTCACAGACATTCAGCAGGTCCTCTTGAATATGTTTACACGCCAAAATGCATCGATTTGCAGTAATATGATTGGCTGATACTTGCGTAAACGAACAGGGGTACCTAATAAAGAGGCAGGTGAGTGACATTATTCTTGCAGTATTTAAACCTGCCAATTGTCTCGTTCAGTAACTATCCTAGCAAAAGTGTATATCCTTAATATGGTGCTACCAAAGCTAATAATTTAGCTCATGCATAATTAAATTGTAATACATTGCCAAGCTTTGACTTGTAACCACATGCATATTAGCTAACATCTGGGTGAAGTTATCGTATCAGAGAACTGCAGTGTTTCCGTGTTACCTGTAAACCGGTTCGTTTGTTCCATGTAAAAATCGTCCCCGGGTATCCGCTCAGCGCCAGTAAGAGCTCGTGAATCATGTCAATTAAACTTTAAGTGTCTGAAATTGAAAATGTAGCGGAGAGATTCCCATTCAGCCACCAAAACAAACCGCCGCCGTCGGAGCCGTCGCAGATTTGTTACGTAAGCGCGAAAAGCATCACGGGAAGAGTGCTGCCGGAGCATGAGACAGTACTCCTCGGTAGTGGAAGAGTCAGGCTTGCGATGTTATTTGTTTTTAAAATCGACAAAAGCTTTCAGCAACTTCAAGCGTGCTTCGTTTGGATTTCAATGAGCTCTGTGATATACACAAGCCAGCTCATGGGAATTGTAGTTTTTTTCCTGTGCACTAAGATATCGTCGCGAGTCTGGCGTCATCATTCGGTCATGTAACTAGCTGAAACGCATCGCAACGGAGAGCGCTTGGTATGTCGTAGTTACTGTATAAAATACTAACTTTATATTTCCTGTGCAAGCAACGGCAACCCCGTTACTCTCGTTTATGTCTCTGTTTTTGCTGTTAGCGTGTCTTCTGCTGTAGCTAATGTTATTCCACTAGCCGTTTGTCCTGACGTTAGTTCGTGGAGTCGGTTTGTTGGGTCCACTCTGGTATATTTACTATTTGACACAACAAACGTTAGGCTGCTTTCGGGCAAGTCAGCAGGAAAACACCAGCGGTTTAAAACTAGTAGGGCCACCGCCATTTTACGTCATCTTGTTGAGTTTAAGTGGCGTGATTCACGCTAGCACTGCTAACCGCTAACAATTAAATAAGCTGCTGCTAGTTTTCTGTTGTTCTTCTAACCGTAAAACCGTGTCTGAATGCAGGGATGGCGGGGGAGAGTGGCGGAGAGGACGTGGTTGCAGAGTACCTGGGCCAGAATCCGCAGCTGGCCCAATGGGTGGAAACATTCAGAAGCTACTGTGAAAGCAACAAGCAGTGGGTCGCTCGGAGAGAGTTCATCCTTAGGAACATGGAGGCTTTCCCGACAGTGAAGCCAGGAGTCACCAGCAGCAGCCTGGACAGGCTGCTCTCTTTGTCCATGGTCTGGGCTAATCACGTTTTCCTGGGCTGCAGGTAGGACACGCTGATGAAGCATAATGACAAAGCTGTGGATGCTCTCCGCTAAAATAAAGAGTTCATTGTTACCTTTTAAATCCCTCAGCTATCCACAGGCTATAATGGACAAGATCAAAGAGATGGGAGAAGGGATAAAAGTCCAAGATCCTCCTGTTCACAAAACAACAAAAGATGAATTCACGGCCAGAGGAAAGAGGAGCGCATCAGGTGGTAAGCAGTGCACATGTTTAACATTTCATCTTCACAGGTTAACTACCTGTTATTTAATGGGGTCCAGGTTTTTCTGCTGCTGCTTGGTAACGACAGAAAATCATAATTAATTGATTTCGGCTACTCATTAATGCAAGACACAATCATGCATTTGTTGCACTTAGAAGGCAGCTGTTAATGATCCTCCTGAAAGGTTGCCTTTTGTAACCTTGGTATAATATTTACTTCCTGTTGACCACAGGCTCCATCCATCCTCAGGGATCGAGCTGAGTTTTGGCCAAATTTGACCCCTGTAGAGAAATGGGGACACTCGATGTATAACACCAGACAAAACAAATGAATGCAGAAGAATATTTGTTTTATGCAGATTACCTAATCATTAGGAGCCCAAATTATAATTGAAATATAATGCAAATAATTGCAAAGCTGAGTGTTTGGCCTGCAGTCTCATACTTCTACCTTCTGTGGAATATTCAGGGTGATACATACATAGAAAACCAATGGTGACAGGTGACATTAACACACCTGTACAGGTGATGTCATCAAAAACAGCCGCAAAGATAATATTCTACAGCCATGTTGATTTGGCTGTAGTTGTGTATATTATTTAAAAGCCCTGTTAACAATGCTTAAATTATCGTGCATTGTGATTGCATTGGATTCAAATACTATTAGTGACTTCACGCTCTGAATTTCCACTGGAACATCGCCGCGGGTCAGATTCCCAACTCAGAAAGTCGGAGCAGCAGATCAAGCCTGACTCAACAATCCATGATGGCGGCTGTGAATGCAAACAGCAGTAAATCTGTAATACTTTAAATCTGGACTGTGACTGTTGTGTGTTTGTGGCCGCACACAGAGCAGGGAGCAGCATCTACCACAAACGGGCTGCAGGGTGTTTAAGTGCAAAAAACAAACACTGCTTGCTAATAATGCATAAACCTCGTCAAGCGTGCTAAGAAGCAAAAGAGATCCTGTCACACGGACGTGTGACCACGGACATGTATGAACACAGAGTAACATTTACATTAGTTTCATTCCCCATGATAACAGCTTATGGTTGGGATGTGACTTCAATATAAGAATAGATTTGACAGTTTTCTGTAGCTTGTTACAACAAATCCATTCACTGCTGTTCTCTGTTGCTGTGAGGTTTCAGTGTGTTTTCTCCACACCCACACCTGAGGCTCTGTTTCCTCATTAAATGCAGATCGCTGTGCACTGAACGTTTTCCTGCCTGCTGTGTCGTCTTTTGCAGAGCTTGAGGATGACAGCTGCGTGAAAAGAGCCAAGGCCGGGCCTAATGAGCTCGACAGCAGACCTGCGCTCAGGACGGCGGCGCGGCCTGCGAGTCAGAAGCTGGGACCACCTCCACAGGCTCCAGCAGAGCACCAGCCCTTCTTCAACCGCCTGTACAAGGCTGTGGCGTGGAAGCTGGTGTCGGCCGGGGGCTTTGGGCCCAACTTGGACCATTTTGAAATCCTTCGCAGCTGCGTGGAGTCGTGCAAGCAAACCCTGACGTGCGTGTTTGTGCCGCTTAAGGACATCACGGGCCTCCCCGCAGGACGCACACAGAAGGAAGGCCACGTGTGTGAAATTCGCTGTCAGACTGTTTTCATGGGCACAGGATACGGGCGCGACGAGGCCGCTGCCAGAGCCATGGCTTCCAAAGAAGCCCTTAAAGTATTTCAGGGGCGGAAAGTCACTGTAAAGATCTGTCGGCGGAGGTACAAAGGGAAAGACGTGGATGATCTGATGCTGTTGGACGAACAGCCCCGCAGTCAGGGCTTTCCTCCTGCTCTCAGCTACCCTTTTCAGGACGAGCAGCTGGAAGACGGTTCATCGTAGAAGCTTTGACTGGGCGGAGCTACTGAAGGCGTTCGCGCTTGTGTCGGGACCAGACTGTTATGCAGCTGACCATCGTAGCTAATCCCAGAGAATATTAGGTAACTTGGAGCATTAACTGTCATGGTGCATTTCACACAATACCTTCATTTCTAAATAATCTTACCTGGTACCTGATATTTTCAGCCATTATCTGAGTTGTAAAGACAGCAAACAGCGAACCAAAGTGTGTGGAGTGGGCGCCTGTGGCACTGGTTAAAAGCAGCCACCAATGAGCAAAACTGCAATATTACACCGTTTGTGACTGTAAGCAGTTTTGGCCAGTAGCTCGTCCCCACTTCCTGTGTCGCAGCTTTTTATCTGCTGATTTCATGACTGTAACACAGAAGTACATGAGGTGTTATTTGATTGGTAGGGATCGAGTTGTTGTTTTTTAGGTTCCAACTCACAAGCAAAGTGAGTCACACGGTCTCAACAATAACAGCTTCAATAACCTGTCAGGGTAACGATTCTCTTCTAAACATGATGTTCCTTACTGAGAATATTAAAAAACATCAGACTGTGGCGCACCAGTCCACATTTAGTTCACTTTTTTCTTGTTTCAGTGATAAATGTCAGTCTTTTCCTTTAATTGTACTCGTGAAGGCTTGCAATGACATTGTTATTCTGTCGTGAGCTGCACTTAAAGAGGGGGACCGCTCATGCTCATTCCCATCTCTGTAACATAATTCACAATCATTCTCCCTTGTTTTCAGCCCCTCCCCCTGTCTGAAACCAGCTGATTCAGCTCCTTTCCCTCTCAGTCAGCTGTATTCTAAGTCAGCTGTATTCTAATTGGCTGCCTGTCATGAACAGCAGTATGATCGGTGTGCTGTGAGCCACGCCTGCTCTCGCTGATGTCATACAGAGCCAAGAGGAGAAAAACTGGCAGCTTTTGGCTCACACGGTGTTACTTGCACATTCCCTGGTTTTTCTAAACACTGGTTTTATTGTTAATATGAGCGTCGCCCACTGTAACAGTATATGTGATATCATATTAGGAGAGCAGGGCTGCACCTTATTGAATTGATCACATTATTCTTAATTTTTTGATTAGCTTGGAGAAACAGTGCGTTGATTATGTCTTAGCTGAGATAAACTTCTGAAATCCTGGTTACAGTCATGGTTACTGGTGTCCAGTTCTTCATGGAACTGGCATCCCAGGCTAAAGTGATTTAAAAACATGTCCACACAGACTTAACTAAAGATTGTTTTGTTTTTTTTATTAATATTCAGACAGAAACTGAGGGAGACTGCCAACTACAGTACCTGTTTGACTGTAAATGCTACTGCTTTTCTTTGATATTATTATTAATAAGTTGAAATAAGATAATAAGAGAAAGTTTGAAGTATTTGGTTGTTAATATGAAGAATGTGCGTTTGGACACGCGTGTGTGTTTCTGATGTGTTTGAGGGTAACGTGCCGCCGTAACGTGTTTGTTTCTTTCTTGCAGTCTCGGTTGAAATTGAACAGGGTTGCGTTAAATTGTGAGTATCTGTACTGTTCCATGTACGTTTACACCAGTGCTCCTGTTTCTATATAATTTTTAAATAAACCAAATTAAAACTAAGCTAAGTGTGTTTTGTGTGAGCGCCAGAGCTCGAGGGGCGATCGTTACGCTCTCTTAAACCTAATGATCTCATTTCACTTTGAGGATTTCTGAACAGAAATCTGGACTCCACCAGCGACTCGGGTCACGTATTTCCTCTCGTTAACGTTAATTAGCTCAAGTTCATCCACAGCTGCACTTCCTGACTCAGTGGCTCATTAGAGATCGTAAAGCGATCGCGGCTGAGGAGCCGTCAGTGATTTGAGTGACATTCACCTCCTCCCACAGCTGAAATTAACTTATTGTTTATATAAGCAGGCTTCAGGCCTGTTCGACACAGCTGAGTGGACTGCATTCACATGACTGGGCTCTTATTTATTTTCCACTGGACACAGGCCACGATCCGCTCGGGTTTATGGTCGAAACAGGAAAATGATCAGTGGAAAATGGGCGCGTCACATTTGCACGGCCTATTCAAAAAGGTCCTAAATATTTGTTTCTGTATAAACATAAAAAACCAAATACAAAAATGCACATTACTGGATTCAAAAGTGCATCAATGAATTTTCTGTACAACTTTAATTTGGTTCATTTTACAGTCGGTCCCAGGATTCACCACTAGAGGGCAGCAGTGTTTGAACTATTTCTGACTCCACGTGTGTCGTTCATGCATTGAAACACGTTTACATTACTGTCAGTTTAAGAATAGTGTCCAACAGGAAGGGTCATTAAACTTGTTAAAAATATTTAACCTCCTAAGACTCTTTCATGACATTTTTAATTTCTCTTTGCTATTTGGGCTGATTGGGACCTGATGAATGTACAAATAATGGATTGGATTTATATAGCACTTTTCAAGGCACCCAAAGCGCTTTACAATGCCACTATTCATTCACTCTCACATTCACACACTGGTGGAGGCAGCTACGGTTGTAGCCACAGTCTGCCTGGGGCAGACTGACAGAAGCGAGGCTGCCATATCGTGCCATTGGCCCCTCTGGCCAACACCAGTAGGCGGTAGGTGAAGTGTCTTGCCCAAGGACACAACGACCAGGATAGAGAGCCCGGGGATCAAACCGGCGACCTTCCGGTTACAGATACGCTTCCCAACTCCCTGAGCCATGGTCGCCCCAAAGAATTACCAGATTTTTTTTTTTTTTTTTAACCTGATTTTTGTGTCTGAAAAAAATGAGATCCAAATATCAGGACATTTATTTTAAATTTCGATAGGACAGTGTCGGTATAACGTCCTCGTTAGTGGATATCAGGCCATTGTAGAGCACAATTTTGTATTGTGGTCTAAATAACCCAAAATGTGATGTCCACATATGTGGACGCCCGGTCCTAAAGCACGTCATCTTTAATTTTCTAAAAGAAAATCTGGCTCGTTTTGCGAGTGGTGGCCACAGATCATCGCTCTCTCCTCACTGACTAATTCTTGTCTAGTTTTGCTTCTACAACCTCTTCATGTTTCACATGTATTCAAGCACCCCCAGCGTTACATGGAGGTTTGCTGTGTGTCGGGTCCCACTCTTGCCAGAGTGCGACGGAGAAAGGATCGGACAAAAAAAGAGCCGAACAGGGCCGCAGACGGGGCTTAGCTGTGCAGCAGCGCTGGTATCTGCTCCTTTGAGTGAGGATAAATGTAAGAGCCATACAAGAGGACCTCCAGTGGACTTCTCATGTGCATATTTCTGACCAAACTAAGACTCCATGAGCGTGGCACATACCATTTCTGGCATTCTCTGGAAAATACCCACTGAGCTGCAATGCACTGAAAGTGTACAGCCTGATACAAACTCAAATATATTTCTGTCAGCATACAAAAACATGGTGCAAGTGCTGCCAAACCAGGAAGTGAAGCTACCAC